>NC_060894.1:1402500-1610000 GCF_014805685.1 Silurus meridionalis | reverse complement strand
GGCAGAAAATAGACACTCTATCTATCTATCTATCTATCTATCTATCTATCTATCTATCTATCTATCTATCTGTCTGTCTGTCTGTCTGTCTGTCTGTCTGTCTGTCTGTCTGTCTGTCTGTCTAAATTCATGGTTTGGTAAAATTAGAGGGAAGAAATTGCTTTATTATTAACATATATGAACATGAACAATTTTTACCACAATTGTAATTAATATGCCTGCTTGGTTAAATAATATATCAAAGAATATTTAATAAAATGTGATAAAAATAAAGTACAGTAATCCCCCATTAGTTGCAGTGGTTACGTTTCAAAACAGTTAAAAAAAATTAAAAAAGATAAACGGATGCCACCCACCAAAAATGCTATTTTAGCTATACAGTACTGTACTGTATTAACATTTTACTTTATTTTATAATTAATAATTATATTTTTATTAATACATTTTATTATTTCAACACAAAAAGGTTTTTGAGTCTATCGTGCTCTCCAAACTAACCAGTTATGTGGGGTTTAATAGGGTGAAGCACATGTTCATGAAGCTGGCTTTGTGCACAGGGGCATGGTCATGCTGGAACAGGACTGGGTCTCCGAGTTCAAGTGAAGGAAAACTTTCATGGTATAGCATCCAATCCAATCCAAGTGTCTCCAACTTTGTGCTACCAGTTTGGCGAAGAACTGCACATAGCTGGCAAAATCAGGCGTCCCAATACTTATTGTTTATTTTTAGGCTGTTAATATCGAACATCCTCAGACACAGTGAGTGGTTTCGCATTGATGAGAACTCCATCAGGACATCAGGATGGATCAGAGGTCCAGAGAGCAGAAGGGCATCCGGATCACCAGTACCTCAGGAGCTCATCATCAACGTTCCTCCAGATTAAAGCTGGAAAATTGCTTTCTAATGACCTTCTTCCTCCAATTCCTTTTCCAGTTCCCCTGCCATGAAGCCATTATCCAATTACCTTACAGAACATCAATCCTCAGTTGATTAGCGATGACTTTTCAGCTCATTATCTCAGTTAGTCTTTTTCCTTTTTTCCTCTCCCACACCTGTTCTCGTTCTCTTCATCTTTCTTTCTTTCTTTCTTACAGATTTTGTCATTCTTTTGTACTCACCGTTTTGTCTTGCTAAAAATAACCAAAGTCTTCCATTTTCCTTTCTCTCATCACCACGTACAAATCTTCTTTATTTAAAAAAATAATAATCACCTGAACGTAAAAAGAAAAAGTTTTCCTTCCTTTCTTTCTTTCACAACACAGACAGAAGGCATTGTGTCGCTTTCTTCGTTTAACTTCACATTGTGTTTTTGTTTTTATTTCCCCCAAAACCCCACACTTTACCAGTCCCGCTGTCATGTGTGATGTCTCCACCTCAAAAAAAATAAAAGAAAAACCGCCGTGGAGCTCATTGGAATTCAGCAGGGCACATGATGACGCTGCACTCTTTAATCCCTGCTGAATTTAAATATGCTGTAAGGCCCTAAAACCCCAACACTTAAAAAAAATGCTGTTCTTTTTTTCTCCTCAACACATAAATGAGTCACAAATGAGATGCTGGGCTTAAAAAATAAAAAAACTTTTATCCCCAATTATTTAAAAGCGCTGTGTAACTTGCAAAAGATTCTGTTTCGTTCTTTAATGCGGACTGAATTAAGTAGTGCATCATCATTATTCAAAGATATTTCCATTTAAAGAGCTTAAAGAGCTCCTAAAAACTTCTTTCAGACCCTAATTCATCTAAATATTGTAGACTTTTTATGCTGCATTTAACGTTTCATTTATTTATTTATTTTTTCCATGAATCATATATCTTTCATTTTTTCTTGAATTTCCATCAAATACAAACAT
This sequence comes from Silurus meridionalis, assembly GCF_014805685.1. Classification (NCBI taxonomy): domain Eukaryota; kingdom Metazoa; phylum Chordata; class Actinopteri; order Siluriformes; family Siluridae; genus Silurus; species Silurus meridionalis. The sequence goes on along the minus strand of NC_060894.1, from coordinate 1,608,150 downwards.
TAAGCTCATTTTCTTACATTTTTTTTCAGAGAATTTGTTTAATGTTTTTTTTTGATGGTGTTTTATTAATAACAACTGTCCCAAAACAGAAATGTATTTAATTCATTATTTAATAAATTATTTCACAGAAATGTGAAAAAATTAACATTTTTAATATTTTTTCTCTATCTATCATCTATCTATCTATCTATCTATCTATCTATCTATCTATCTATCTATCTATCTATCTATCTATCTATCTATCTATCATCATCTATCTATCTACATTGTGAATACCCATTTTAGAGTAATAAATGAGTCCCTATACATTTATCCCTAATGAGGGAACCAGTTGCTGAAAGTGATGAGAGAAAAATTCCTTCCTAGAAAGAGATTCCTAGAAAAACCTTCTCATCTGTGAGACACCGAATATCCATTCATTATAGTTCCATCATTGCTGAGGCTATCAACTGTTCACAGATGGACACTCGAATGAAAAGCATGTTCATGGCTATTGCAGCTTTAATCCACTGTACCAGACACTTTATATTAATTACAGTCCAAATCCATCCTTATGGTTCTTAACCCTTGACAGTAACCTCGTGGATCATTATTCATGTGGAACCATCCTCAGCTGCAGGATGATCAGGCAGGTTTGGATAGCGGAAGTGGGACAGGATCACTCAATGAACAAACATTCGATGCAATAGGTGAAGTCTGAATCTTGTATTTGTTCCTGGAACCATTCTCTGGTCCTCTTTAGATCCTGTAACGGATGATAAGGAAGAACCAATAAGGGTCTTTATTCAGCAATGCCTAAAATAACAATTATCAGTTCCATGGAGTCATATGTGACTCCATATAAGTGTCTCTTTACACTTTTATTTGAGTAAAAGTAAAAAAATGTTTCTCTTCAAATGTACTTAAGTATCCAGAGTAGTGATTTATTATAACTATAATGTTCCTATTATAACACAAGACTATTAAAATACTTAATCACCTCAGTTTCTGTGTAAAGACTCGAATGTGACTCTCAGCACACTGATCTATTAATAGAATGATATTAATGACTCAAACACTGATTGATTTCTATTACAATTATCATGAACACAAAACCTTCTTTTCTACTACTTTAATAAAAACGTGTAAATGAGGTCACGTGTGTGGTGGTGAGTTCCAGTCTGGAGTTTCTTCATCATTTATTCCTCTCTAAATGTTCTGCTTGATGTTGAACTGATGCTGAACTGTATGTTGGTGATCAGTAGATACACCAGCGCTGTTTAAGTAATTTTCAATGAACATTTACTGCATTTGGCTGATGTCATTATTCAGAGCATCTTCATCAGCAGTTTAGAGTTAAGGGCCTTGCTCAAGGGCCCAGCAGTGCCAGCTTGGATGGAGGTGGGATTTGAACTCACAACGTTCTGAAAACCAGGCCAATATTTAGGCCATATATAAAGGCTGCGCTACCTCTACCCTTATAGACATAATATCTTCAAAAAGAAAAAAAACAGACTTTTACAGAACTGGAGCTCTATAATCAGCTCACCTTTGTGGTGCGAGCGCTTGCACCAAGACATCACTATAATAAAAAATGCCCAGCCTGCACGGCAAAAAAAAAATCCCCTTCTTCCATAGGAATGATGACATGCAGCGCAATCGAAAAGCGCTCGAGTCTGAGGAAACTACTGTACGGTTTTGCAAACCTGAAGGCACGGATGTGGCAAACATGTGACTTTCACGATCAATCCACCATTTCTTCCATTTTTGGAAAGAAAATTAATCACAGAGAGGAAATAAAGTGAGCAGAGAAGTGAAGCAACGCCGGCGCACATTCGCCACGGGATTGGTCCGGGGAATTATTCGTTTGAAATGGGAAAGAAATCATGCAAGGAAGGAAGAAAAAATGTGCCGTGCAAAACACATTGGTTTTCATTTGCGGCAAATCATTTGTGATGATTGTTTTTCATTGGAAAGAATGAGCAGTGCAAGAAAAAAGGGTTTTTGACAGTGAAAAAAGTTTTTTTTTCATGTGTTTGAGACTAAAAGGAAAGTATAGTCGGAGTAGGAACTCAAATCGTGAGCCGGGAACCTGAGACAGCACACAATTAATAATGAATACTAGAATACAAGAACTAATGATGAGTTATGTCATGTAAATATCTATACATCCTATTCCACATTTAGTCCTTATTTGCTTTTAAATTAGATCTCCACTCTTCTGGGAAGATGTTTCATAGGTTTTGGAGATCTTCATCATGGCACCTGTTTGTGGGTGGATTTATTTATTAGGCAGCAAGTAAACATTTTGTCCTCAAAGTTGATGTTAGAAGCAGGAAAAATGGGTGAGCGTAAGGATTTGAGCGAGTTTGACAAATTGTGACGTCTAGACATCTGGGTCAGAGCATCTCCAAAACTACAGCTCTTGTGGGATGCTCCTGGTCTGCAGTGGTTAGTATCTATCAAAAGTGCTCCAAGGAAGGAACAGTTGTGAACGAGTCGAGGCTCATTGATGCACGTGGAGAGCGAAGGCTGGTCCATGTGGTCCGATCCAACAGATGAGCTTCTGTAGCTCATTCATGTTCATGTCAAGAAGTTCATGTTGTTGATGCTCGATTGGTCGTGACTGTTTTAACAGCAAAAGGGGATAAATATCATTATTTTTCTCTCTGTTACCCCTCTACTCTCCTTCTCTCTCTCTCTCTCTCTCTCTCTCTCTCTCTCTCTCTCTCTCTCTCTCTCTCTCTCTCTCTCTGTGCAGCTGGGAATAGGTCCACATAAACAACCTAAAGTTACTGAGTAACTCAAGAACATTTAGGATGGATTTGGACTGTAATTAATATCAACAGTCTGCTACAATGGCTCAGGACCACAGGTTGTTTGAACAACATTTCAGCACCTATCACTGAACAGCGCACCTCAACAATTATGGAAGTGTAATAAATGGACAATGAGGATGAGGATGGGTTTCATTTTGAGTCTGGTTCCTCTCAAGGTTTCTTCCACATGAAGTTTCAGGGAGTTTTTCCTCACCACAGTCACCACTGGCTCAGTCATTAGGGATAAACTTACAATTAATAGAAAAAAAAGTATCAATGTAAAAAAATGGTTATGGTAAAGATGTTGGACTTCTGATCGGAAGGTTGTGAGTTCAAATCTTAGCAACCAAAAACCTGCCACTGCTTGGCCCTTAAACAAGTCATTTAACCGCCAACTGTTCAGTAGTATAAGTTGAATAAATGTAAGTCGCTCTGGATTAAGGCGTCTACCAATTACCTTAAACGTAAATGGTTACATGGTCAGATTTTCATACTTTTCTTTCTCTATATATCTCTACTTAGATCAGACATAAAGTAATCAAGTATAGCATTTCATCTTTAATTTAAGCAGTTTAATATACACGTTACATTTGTCATTTAGGATATTTCCCATCAGCCACTGCTTCACGCCCTGTTGTGTGCCTGCGTCTTGCTTTGGGTTACTGAGCAGCAGTGTTACAGTCTTTTTAATGGTTGTTGTGTCATGGTTGCTTTCGTTTGCCTCGTTATTTCTTGCCTAACCTGTTAGTCTTTTCCTTTTTTTATATTTTTGTTTTCTTAAAACAATAAAACAAACACAAAGATTCTGCTCCCGCGTCCGCCTCTGCCTTCATTACGTGATTTTTGCTACTGTGAACATAAAAGTTCAACAAAATCGGGTTAATATGCTCTGAATTCCTCTCATTATCATTGCATCAGCAGAGGTACTGCACATCCATTTAAACACCCACTGTCCCTAACGATGCCTGTTCGCTCACTAATCCCGGCTTTAATTACACTTCGGGTGCTATTCTTCCTAGCCTAGCGGTATACCCAGCGATGCCTCATATCTCTGAAGCGGTCTCACTGGCGATGGTCTGGCCTTTGAAACTTGCAAATCTCCTGTTAAATTGTAACCTTGTGCATTCCAGCAGAGCAGACCAAAGCCGTCTCAGGTCAGTAATGAAAGGACATGCTGGCAGAAACGCCAGTTCAGATAAAGAGTGTGTGTGGCTACGAGAGACTGACCCGTGTGATGAGGCTGGAGTCGCCCAGAGTCTCTGCCTGCCAATTAGGCCGTTTTTTGCTGCGTTTTTATGCATGAAAGCTAGACACCACGCAGCAGTCGATCTAAAAACATATGGTTACTCTGCAATTTAGTGTGCAAACAAAAAGAAATAAACAGAAAAAGCGACGATAATAAATTATATTTTTAGTTTGGGTTTTTTTGGCTTTTTTTTACCTTCGAAATAAAACAATGTATAATGAGACTCTGTGTTTTATCATCTGTCCTGTATATACATTTTATCCACTATAAGTACACGGGCAAGATTTCTGAACATCTAATTTCACAGTTTCATCCCCATCCGTTTGCTGTTATAATAACCTCCACTCTTCTTTGAAGATGTTCCACTAGATTTTGTGGAGACTTTGCTTATTCAGCTACAAAAATGGTGGTAAAGTCAGGTAGTAATGTAGGTGAGAAGGTGAGGAGGTTCCTGGGGTGCGGTCAGTGCTCACATTCGTCCCCAAGGTGTTCAATAGGGTTGGAGCTCTATAGCAGGAGATCTTCCACGCTACCCATGGAAAGCAGCTGGAGCTGGAGTTTCGTGCACAGGGGCATCGTCATGCTTCGGGTCTCGTAGTTTAAGTGAAGGGAACATTCCATGCAAAAGAACCCAAAGATGTCAGAAACTTTGGGGTAACAGTTTGGAGGAGAACCACATATGACTCGAAATGTCAGGTGTCACAAATCTTTTGGTCATATGGTGTAAAATAAATATCATTTATAGCTTTATTTATAATATAAAGCTGGTTATAATATCTCGGTTAGTTAGTCATGCAAGTGGTAGTTGGAAAAATGAATAGCTAATTTGAATTTAGGTCCAGAGTAATGTTAATTAGAAGAAGATACAGTCTTGCACCTCAGCATCAGTGAGATTCTTTCTTTCAATATTCTAGTTTGTCTAAGTCGGGGTTAGAGCATGGAGTCAGACATGATTTGGCAACCCTGGAGCAAACAGGGTTAAGGGCCTTGTTTAAAGCCCCAGCAGTGGCAGCTTGTCAGTGCAGGGGTTTGAACCCTGACCTTCAAATCAGCAACTCATAACCACCACTGCTCAAGACATGCAGCTTTGCAGTGGTGAAAACTAGAACAAGAATTTAAACTTATCTACCATCCGCTCCTCAGATATCTTCAGTAAATGCATGAATGAAGAGAAATGTGCGTGAAATGTGGACAATTAAAACAGAGGTCGTTTAAGGTGAAAATTCAATCAAGATCCGATTAGAGAAAGACTGATGTTTTGGCAGCAATGTTTGAGGCATGTCAAGGTTGTTAGCATGTTCACTCAACTGACTGTAATAAACACAATGGACTCAGATTCCCAGGATGTTCTCAGCATGTCACTTCATCACATGCTTACATTCATTCACACACACACACACACACACACACACACACACACACACACACACACACACACACACATGCACTCACACAAGCAATTCCCACAGTTCTTCACAGAACACTTAACCTCATTCATTATGCCCAGATTTCTCATCACACACACCTGTTCTCAGTTCTCTCATGGAAAAAAGAGTGTAAACACACACACACACACACACACACACACACACACACACACACACACAGTAATGATTCAAAATCGTTCCCTCTGGCATTTTTCTCCTTCTTTTCCAGGTTCGTCTACTATTTTGTTTACTTTGGACACTTTAGAATGTTTTGATTTTGGCACATGAGCAAATAAAGAGCAAAAATATCACATATCATGGATGCAGAAAGCTTTTACAATCTTACTGGAGTTACTGTATTTCAATTCATGAAAGAATTGTTTCCGAACCCCAACAGCAGCTGGTGGCACTCCAAACTACACTCGATGAGCTCTCCACCAGCTGCCACAATTACTGTGGCTCGACCCTGTGGCCTGTTCACCCACCAAATCAGCTGCACATTCACACACTGAGAACTAGAACTGTGATCCTAATAAATGTCAAAATTTCCTGTTTCATTGGTCAATGTGCAATTTCTACATCCTTGACTGCAGATCATGAAAAAATCCTTCAACTACTCACTGGAAAAACACTCTTAAAAACAAGCTATTGTGGCCTGAGCTCTCTAACTCCTCTCCTGGTCCCACTTTAGAAGTTGTCGTCCTCCTTGCTCCTCTGAGGTATCTCTTCTTCCTATCCCACAAAGAGGACACCAGTACAGATTACAGATTACAGCCCTACCATGGGATTCACAGTTTTTGAAGAAACTTGGCAGGTACATTTTTCCAAACATCTTGAAGAACTAACCATAGATCTTCAGTGGATGTAGGCTCACTAAAACCCCAGACAGACTCGATGAAGTTGAGATCAGGACTCTGTGGGGACCAAAAACATCACTTGGAAGGACTTCTTGACCTTCACTGGTGACCTACCTGAGTCATTTCACTCCTTAACAGCATCATAAACATAGATCAGGTATAACATTGACATGAGCGGTGAAGTGAAGAACACTGATGATCTCTTCATCATGGCACCTGTTAGTCAGTGGATTTATTTATTAGGCTGCAAGTGAACATTTTGTCCTCAAAGTTGATGTTAGAAGCAGGAAAAATGGGCGTAAGGATTTGAGCGAGTTTGAAATTGTAATGTCTAGACGTCTGGGTTAGAGCATCTCCAAAACTGCAGCTCTTGTGGAATGTTCCTGGTCTGCAGTGGTCAGTATCAAAAGTGCTTGAAGGAAGGAACAGTGGTGAACCGGGGACAGGGTCGTGGGGGACGAGGATCATTGATGCACATGAGGAGTGAAGGCTGGTCTGTGTGGTTCCGATCCAACAGACGAGCTCCTGTAGCTCGTCAAACTGCTGAAGAAGTTCATGATGTTGATGCTCGATGGGTCACGGCTGTGTTAGCAGCAAAAAAGGGGACCAAAACAACATCAGGCAGGTGGTCATAATGTTGTGCCTGATCAGTGTATAAACAGATGCGCACATAATTAAGCGGTGTAAGTGTTTCAGTAAAGTGCTTTGGAATATAAATTTCATGCCTGAATAAACTATGAAGAACTGCTCCCTCGCATGACCTCTCGTTTTCCTTTATACAGGTTTATATATATATATATATATATATATATAAAAACGGAAAGCAGAAAGAACTTTACTGCTGCAGAAAAACTTACTGACCTTTTCAGAGCCTGCACACGCGAGACTTCGGCCATAAATGTTAAATAAACAGAAAACTTTGCATCGTATCAATGATTCTGTCTTCGCCATAACACATTTATCCAATCGGTTTTATTATTAGTCTTATTAATACACATTTATTCTAAATTCTGTGATTTGTAGCTGCACTGCTGACAGCGCTGACTGCTATAGAACAAATTACTTTTCTTTTTCCAGCCGTGTTGACATTGTGTGCAACACTGTGCAATTATTTTCTGAAGTAATCATTCGCCATTCCTGTAGAGTTGAAGAATGTCAGTGTAAGTTAGAGAATCTGACAAATAAAGTAACGAGTCTGAGAGGTTTTCGGATAATCGCTTCGCCATAACCATCTTCTTGCCGGAGAAAAAAAGAGAGCTGGCGGGTTAATTCTGTCTTTACTCATGAGCGACTGGGTCTCGCAGTTTGACTAGCTGGAATACGAGGAGTCAGAGAGAGCATCTCAGAGTTTAATGACGTACAGCTTAGAGACCTGAGGAAAAAAAACCACTCAAATGTCAGTCATTCGGTTGACAGAGCCAGACGACAGAACCACTGACACCCAGCTGAGAGCTTGATTACTGCTGTGGTTTCCCTCTAAAAATAAAATAACCTGAGCACTGGAAAAGGGAAGAGAAAGAATCAGGGGGGAAGCGACATCCCGGTTTTGCAGTCGTTCTGTAGTGAAAGCTGATGTGATCTGCCTCATTTGTCTCTTCATTACAAAAAGTTAAACAAACCCGATCTGATGGACAAGAGAGACAATGAAGGGCATGAAGTGCATCTTGAGTGGTTTCTTATGAAGCGGAATTAATCCACTTTTTTTTTATAATCAATCTAAAACAAAAAGTCTTCAATTATTTAAACACTTAATATTCAATATTAAATGAAGTTAGATCAGACCAGGACACGTCAGGTCCCATCATATCCTGTCAGTTCAAATAAGGGCAAACGAGATCAGGTCAAGACCGACTAGGTTTTGTCAAGGCAAGGTCAAGTCTCATGATTTTAGGAAAGATCAAGTCTTCTAAACTGAATTCAGGACAGGTAGAGTAGAGACAAATCAAACTAGTCAAATAAGAATAAGTCAATTCAGGCCAGGCCAAGTCGAATCAAAACAGGTCAAAGTAAAGAAATACAAATCATGTCCCCTCAGGTGATGTTTTCACTCGAGTAAACTGACAATCATTTAGCAGCAAGACAGATTGGGTCAAATCAATTCAAGCAAGATATGAAGTCAAGACAAGTCAAGTCAGTTGGATTAGACAAATCAAATAAGGTCAAAGTAAAAAGTCAGTTAGCATCATATCAAACGACCCGAGGGCAAGTCATGCCAGGTCAAGTCAAGAAAGACAAGTCAGATCAAGTCAAAATCTAGTATCAAGTCAAGTAAAGTCAAGTCTTGGAAGTCAAGTAAGACCAAGGCAAATTAATTTAGGTAAGTGTAAATTCCAGGTCAATTTAGTCAGGCCGGGACAGGACAACTTGAAAAAAACCTCAAATCGCATCAGTTACAACACTTTAAGTGGTTAAGGAGTAGCATAGTGGTTAAGATGTTTGACTTCTAAACAAAAGGTTGTGAGTTTAAAGCCGCCACTGCTGGGCCCTTGAGCAAGGCCCTGAACCCTCAACTGATTAGTTTTATAAAATTACAAAATGGAAGTCACTCTGGATAAAGGATTCTGCCAAATGCCATAAATGTAAATAATGTCAGGTAAGATGAGGACAGGTCAGGTTGAGTCAGATTGGGTCAAGTCAAGAAAGCCAAGAAAGATCAAACCAAATTCATTAAATCTATCACAAAAAGGGATTGTCAAATATAAACAAGTCCATCTAAGTCAAATGAATAAATAAATAAGGTCAAGAATAATTAAGACAGTTCAAGCGAGGGCAGGTTTTGGCCAACAAAAGTCAAGTCATGCCAAGTCAAAAAAAAGTCAAATCACGTGAACTGAGGACAGGTCAAGGTCAAATCAAACCTGTTAGGGTCATGTCAAGTCAATAAAGACAATCAGATCATGTTAAATTGATTTAAACAAGGCACGTCAAATCTCTAGAAGACAAGTCTCTTAAATCCAGACCAAGTCAACTGAAGTCAAGTCATATGATATCACATCATGATGAACCGTATCACGTCAAGTCAAATCCAATCAAGTGACTTCAAGTCAGACTGGGTTTAGTGATGGTGAGTTCATTTCGGTCGGCTTCATAAAGATGCCGCACATCACGCAGATTTAATTAGTACCATTTTGTTAAATATTAAATACATGCAGTATAAGATGTCATTTTATACTTTCTTAAGTCAGACCAGTCCTCTGCAAATAGTATATAAATGTCATGGTCGATTGTGTTTAATGTCCCATCGGAGATATTAAATCAGTTGACAGTACTTAATTAATATCACAATGTTCTCTATAATAAGAAAACGTCTGTAAAAGGGAATAACAATACCCTGGTGACATTCGTGACATCTCTCTGAATTATGTGTAGCGCTCGAGACACGAGAAAAGGAATTAAATTACATGCTGAGCTCTCAGAATTGTGTTTATCTGCATATTCATGCGTTCATTTCTTTTTATTAAAATACACCAGAGCTCCTGCTCCTCTGGGGACGAGACGATCCTTAGTGAAAAATCCATTTACCTTCATTTACATCGCGTGCGAACAAAGTTTACACTCGGTCTGTAATTAAAAAGGTCTCATTCGTTATATTAAAGAAATCAAGAAAAATAAAAGGAACGGGTATTCTGTGTTAATCCCCTGCTTTTCGCCTGAGTAAATACCAAGAGTGTTACAAAAATCAATAGTAAATGAAGTACAAACGTTGTAAAACGGTGCAAAGAGAGCAGACTGAGGCTCTTGCACTCGAGATCGATATGAAGTTAATTCCTTGTTATATCCTTTTATAAAGTCGGAGTCTTTTACCTCAGAGCCTCTTTCACATGTCTATGTAAACCTATGTATCTCCTACGACTCTTTCATCACATGCCATTTCAGTTTGAATGGTCTAAAGATCGACCTTGAGGGCACTTTTATTCCTTTTCAGCAGCAAACCTGCTGAAATAAAAGGAGCGATTTAAATTCTGCAAATGAGTTCTGCAAATTCTATGTAGTGCATGTAGCGTTGGTGTACTACACATGAAAAAATTAAAGAAAAAGAAATAAAAAAGCTTCCAAGGTTATACGGAGAAAAAGCAGTGGGTTATGGGTTATGGTCATGTCGTGTGTCAGAGTTCTGAGCCTCAGTTCATTATTGCGATTGATTTCACGACGTCTTCATGGCCCATTTGTGGCTGCAGCAGCTGGCGTGTTGCCAAGCAACCCCAACTTTCACTTTCATAATTTCCTATCAGTTTCTGATGATTGAGGTAAACACACGCCACCAGAGACCGATGAGTGACAGTTCGGTGGTGGTTGTGTTTTCCTTTCCCTCCCTTTTTTATACCATTTGGAATCTGCCGTGTCATTTCAAGGAGCTCGGGCTTGTTTTTTTGTGCTGCATTCAATATTTCAGCAATTGGGGTTTGTTCAATTTAGACTTTATGGACAAAGTTTGTGGATGGCTGAGCATAGGAATAGTATGTGCTTTTTAGAACATCCATTCCACATTGAGTTTTATAATAACCTCCATTTTTCTGGGAAGATCTTCCACTAGATTTTAGACAGAGCATTCAAATTTAATTCACAGTTTCCTAGAAAGAAAGATAGATGCTTTTTACTTTCACATTACAGCACAGTGAAATTGTTCCTAGCATATCAGAGTGATTTCAGAAAGCTATGGTCAGCCATGATACAGTGCACCTGGAGCACAGAGGACCTCACTCATGGGCCCCAAGAGTCGCAGTTCGGCAATACGAGGGCTCAAACCCCCAACCAGATTAGTAACCCAAAGCTCTATAGCAGAAGATCTTCCACTCCAAGCCATAGGGAGCATATCTTCTAGCATCGTCATGCTAGAACAGGTTTGAGTTTAGGAGATGTTGGCGTGTGGAGCTTGTGGAGACTTGCAGCACATCCTTCCCAGCTTGGTCCCTCTGCCTGGCTAATCCATATAAATCCTTTTCTCCTTCCTTAATATCCAACTTCTCCTACAGCTCCTCATATGCCTTTTCCTTGGCTTTCGCCACATCCCATTTTACCTGCTGCCACTTGTACTCCTGCCTACTTTTCTCATCACTCTGTCGATCCCACTTCTGTTTCTCCAAACTCTTTCTCCTTATGCTCTCCTGTACTTCATCATTTCACCACCACGTGTCTTTGTCTTCCTTTCTGTTTCCAGATGTCACACCAAGAACCTTTTTAGCTGTCTCCCTTATTACTTCTGCAGTAGTTCTCCAATCATCCAGCACCTCTTCACCACCACCGAGCTCCTATCTGACCTCTTCCCTGAACCTCACACTACACTCTTCTTCCTTCAGCTTTCACCATCTTATTCTTCAGTCTTCACACTCCTCCTCTTTTTCTTCACCTCCAAAACCATCCTACAGACCACCATCCGATGCTGTCTAGCTACACTGTCCCCTGCCAACACCTTACAGTCTCCATTCTCCATCAGGGTACATCTCCTACATAGAACATAACCCACCTGTGTGCACCTTCCTCCACTCTTATACACCACCCCATGATCCTCCTCCTTCTTAAAATACGTGTTCACCACTGCCATTTCCATCCTTTTAGCAAAATCTACCACCATCTGTACATCATTCATCCACAAGGGTGTATGTTCAGGTACTGGTGTAGGTGGGCTGAGGAGGCCTGGGGTGCAGTCAGATTTTGGGGTGAATCACATTTGATTGAATGTTTTAGAATCAGAAATAGGATATGTTTCACAGCGCACACACACACACACACACACACACACACACACACACACACACACACACACCTATTTGGACAAATAGCAATCCTAAATGTATTTCTAATAATTAGATGCAACTTAAAATGTATGTAGCAAAAAAATAAAAAATAAAAAAGAATAAAATAAAAAACTGCTGTCCACATATTTATGATTCATTTATTCAACTGTGATTTGTGCAATTTCAAGAAAATCATGTCTAAAGCATATAATATAAACGCAGGAAGGTGGTAGATTACTGGTTAAGGCGTTAACTTTGGATCTGAAGGTCGTACGTTTAAATAGCAGCTAAACCAAGCTGCCACTCCTGGGCCCCTGAGCAAGGCCCTTAACACCAAAGCTGCTCGATTGTATAAATAAGTTAAACGTAAGTCGCTCTGGATACCAAATGTTGTAAATGTAAAAAGCCCAGGATCATGTGTAAAACAGCAGCGTTTGTTCTCTACAGGAAAAAAACCCTGCAGAATTTTTTTTTTTCCCCATGAGCACTTCACTAAACACGTGCTTGTGCATGTGCACGCTTCAAAGTCGCCGTGTTCACAGATTAAACAAACAGAATTGACTTCACGCTATCACCCCGTACACTTCGCCTCAGGATTTACTCGGGGATTACGAAAGCACCGGGTTACAGCAGATTATCATCAAACGCCAGGCCATCAGGTGCATTCAGATTAGAGTGAAATAAACAGCTCGCGCGTACGCGACGCCTTTAACGACTTAATGTTGCGCTCGAGTTATTTACTCGATTCGGAGTGCAATTATTCCAATAAATACTTCACACTGGTGAAAGCTGAAGAACCGCTTTGCATTCTTTACCCGAGTTACTAAAGTATTGCTTAAAGAATGAAAAAAAAAGTTTACAAAAATTTCTATTAAAAAATCAGACTAGATGTTTGCCTGAAGGTTGTTACTTGGAACCAAGATGTGACGAGCATGATCATAACTCTCTTTGGAACTTCTCAAACTCTAAGCTGTGCATTTCATGCCAGGCCTTTAGTGGTGTCCAACCTCTTAATTTCATCATTATGACATCTGTAGAAACCATTAATATTATAGAGAAGTGCAGTAGAACAGAGCTGCATCACACACAGGATCTCATACAGCGAGAACGAATGTCGTCACTAAAGCAAGAAACCCAATGAACACAAATCAACACGTCTCCTTTCACTGGAGCCACAACTGCACCTCCACATACATCATCTCCAGCAGAAGCATCGATATTCACCTCAACCTCCCTGCATTCTTCTTGTGCGTTATGGTTTAAAGGAAATGAAGGGAAATTGTGTTTTTTAGTGCAAATTCTACAGGAAAGAAAAGTATAAATGTTTAATGAAAAAGCTTTTGGAACTTGTTTGGGCGGAGTTTTAACAGACTTGATTCAACTTCGGGAAATCATTCCTATTGTATGACACTGTACTGTATAATGACCTCACCTCTATGTAACAGATCTTAATAGCAACTTATATACACTCATTATTCCGTCACTTACACACACACACATACACTGACAATTTGTACATTTTATTATTTGTCTTTTCTTTTTGATTTGCCAGCTGTTTTTTATGTAGCATCATCTTTCATTATTGCGTTTATTTATATAAGTTACAATTATTTAATTACATTCCACTTTTTATTGATTTTTTATTCATTACATTTTTATTTTACCCTCCCCTGCTACTGTTTGTGTAACGGAATAATTCCCCTCACGGGATCAATAAAGTGTATGAATTTATTTGAGTTTGTAAAGTTTGCTACAGATGCCGTTTACAAGCTCTAACTAGTGCGCTTTCTGACCGTCCAATCAAAGGACTTGAAAAATGCAGACATTAATGGAGCCCTGGAAACGTGGTCGAGTCGCAATCGGATTGGTTAAAGCCACAACTTCACGCAAACACAGGGTTTTTTGTACAATCCGATTGGACAGAAACTCCAAACTGAACTTACAGAAAAGTGACAATAAAAGAGCCATGAAATAAAAATAAAAACCTTTCTTTAAGCTTCTCCCATTAGGGGGCGCCACAGTGGATCATCCGCATGTTTGATTTGGCGCATGTTTTTACGCTCGATGCCCTTCCCAATGCAACCTTCCCTATTTATCCGGGGCTTGGGACCGGCACTAAGGCTTGTGCAACCCTAATGGCTGGGGTTGGTTCCCTGACCGGGGATCAAACCCGGGCCGCAGCGGTGAGAGCGCCGCATCCTAACCACTAGACCACCAGGGGACCAAAAAAGAGCTAGTAAATAAACAATAAAAAAAACTTTTACATTTATAATAAAAGGTAAGTCATTGTGATCGAGAAGGTTTTGCCGGAAGTGATGACGCACCACTGTGTCCAGCTAAAGTGAGAAGAAGTAGAAAAATGTAAAAGTTACTATAAATAATTGCGCTGTAAAAACTTACGTGTGAAAAGAAACGAGTCAAATCTGAAAGAAAATGAGTGTAAATGCCAATAGGATTAAAATACAAAAATCACGTGTTATGAGTCATATTTACTTTTTCGATGTAATAATTCGATGTTTCCTGCTAAATACCTCACAGTGTGGGGAAAAGTGAAGCTAATCCTCACATCCTGGGTTTTATTTGATGAAAACCTGCAAGTCGTTTCGTTGCGTCGTCCACGACTCCGGAGAGAGAGAGAGAGAGAGAGAGAGAGAGAGAGAGAGAGAGAGAGAGAGAGAAACGAGCATGTTAATGATGGAACATGGGCTTTTCCTCGGAACAAGACGTTTCATATTTTCGTCATCATGTGCAAATGATCTAAATGTAATTCCAGCCTGCAGAACATCCGAAGCTCGGCTCATTACATGAAACAGCAATCTCATGTCCGATAATGTTTCAGTCGTCATCCAGAGCATGAACATCTGCATGTCAGGTTTTTATCAGCATCAGAAGCACAGAAGCAAAAAATAAGATGCAAAACGATGTCTATTTTTTTCATGTTTTTATTATGGAGAGATTTTCTGTTGATGCCTCAGGGCTTTTTTTTATTTTTTTCTTTCTTTTTTCCCACAAGTAAATGATAGCTTTAGTATAGAATCTAACTTGTGATTTCTTCTCTCGGGATCTTTTTACATAATTGCAGAGCGCCGGTGTAAATTGGTGTGATACGGCAAACAGACGCCGGGATGTGGTGCGATTGGAGTAGTTACGGAGGAGGAATGAGCGTTCGCAGGGTGAAAGAGGACGAGATTTAACATTCGGAGAGTTCAGATCAAGGGCAACGTGTTTATGCAGAGCTTCAGTGTGGTGGTGAGGGAGAGGGAAACATCTGACTAGGATCATTCTTCAGAAGTTCATAAATCACTAAATGCTCTTGATGCTTTAAATATCACACTAATAAATGAACAATATCATCACTTTCTTTCTTTACATTTATTTTCTTTCTTTCTTTCTTTCTTTCTTTCTTTCTTTCTTTCTTTCTTTCTTTCTTTCTTTCTTTCTTTCTTTCTTTCAGAAAAGCAGTGGACACGATACAAGGACAGATTATACTGTCAGGAAGTGCGGGTGACTGTGTGAGCGAGGACCCAAATACAGGATGCGACAGGGTGTAAGGAAAATACAGGCTTTAATGGGGCACAGGCAAAAACAGGATCAGGATCAGAAACAGGATCAGGAACAAGATCAGAAACAGGATCAGGACCAGGAACAGGAACGGGAACAGGATTAGGATCAGGAACAGGAACGGGAACGGGAACAGGATTAGGATCAGGAACAAGATCAGAAACAGGATCAGGACCAGGAACAGGAACGGGAACAGGATTAGGATCAGGAACAGGAACGGGAACGGGAACAGGATTAGGATCAGGATCAGGATCAGGAACAAGATCAGAAACAGGATCAGGACCAGGAACAGGAACAGGCAGGGTGGCATTAATAATCCCAGGGACTATAGGAAACCGGTGAGATAATCTAGCCACGAGCTAAAGTCTCGGGTGTCCTTCAAAACCAGGAGGCACTGGAAAATCAGCAAGATGGTCGCCGACTTGGAAGTGCACACCGCGGAACCGGAAATGCGCGCCATGTGCCCGTAAGATCCTGATACCTTCCATCCATCCATCCATCCATCCATCCATCCATCCATCCATCCTCCTTTCTTTCTTTCTTTCTTTCTTTCTTTCTTTCTTTCTTTCTTTCTTTCTTTCTTTCTTTCTTTCTTTCTTTCTTCCTTCCTTTCTTCCTGCCTTTCTTCCTTTCTTCCTTCCTTCCATCCATCCATCCTTATTTCCATCCATCCAAACTGTTAGCATAAAGTTGGAGGACACACTGGTACAAGTCGTCTTTGGAAGTCACTTGGAATTGAACAGGATTTTCATATTTTCATGATTCTTTTATGTTCATCGTTTTCTTTTTTCTTTTTTTCACAATTTTCAATTTCTCTTTTCACACAATCATTTTCTGTGAACTTTTCACATAATTTCTTTCTTTTTACAAGTTTATTATTGTCATTACATGTGAATAAATAATCATTTTTTCTTCCTCAATGTTCATTTCCCAAGAGGTTTTATTTATTCCATGTTTCTCAGAAGGTTCAGGAGCGAAATGTCGAGACATTATGAGTTTTCTTCCTCTGCATCCTCCTGCTGACGTTCCGGTGTAGCGATGCTGACAGCCTGGCTTTAATTAATACGATTCCCTTTTCATTTCTTTGTAAAGCGTTCTACATGACTGTGTGTGTGTGTGTGTGTGTGTGTGTGTGTGTGTGTGTGTGTGTGTGTGTGTGAAGATAAAGCTGTGATATGGAAATAAATATGTCAAAAATATGTCTTTGCCTTGCAAATAGCTGTGAAAGGAAAAAGTGGTGATGGAGTCTAAATAACTTAAACTTTCCCATTGTGAGTTAAATGAGCCATGACAAGACCATTATGGGCCAGAAATACATTTCTATAAGCAAAATATCTTACATGTTGACTGTGAAGAATAAACCAGAGTGGGGAAAAGAAAACCCTGAGGATTTACAGAACAAATCCGAGCCCCAACACCAGAGTCGGCAATTACCAGAGTACTGATTAATCACTCTGATGTCCTCTGACTTCTGGAATCTGTCTTCAGTACTTAAACAAGCACTCAGTCAATGTTAAACTCACAAAGCCTCGCCAAATCTTTCATATAATTCAATTCTTTTGCCCGATCTTTCCTTTTTAATAACAATGAAGACAGTCGAGTGTGAGATCGGAAGAAGATGTACATGAACATGGCACCTTATTTAAGCAAATCCATTTTCTCGGTGATGTTTGCGTGACTGGGAGATGTTTCTGCTTCCTGTTTCACTGACTGTTTAAAGAGTTATAATCTCTGAATTGTTTCAGGCTTTGGTTTCAACCTACATTTATTGTTCAAAAATGGATAAACCATGATGAAGACCAGAGAGCTGTCTATAGGAGAAAGGCTGGAAAAAAAAGAGCTTTTGCACAAGTACTGGGCAAAACCAATGCAACAATCTGTAGTGTCGTGGAGAAGAAAAGAAATCCCTGCTGTACTGAAAAAGCAGGTATTAGATGGAAAGAAAATAAACAACAGTTGTTGAGAGAAACATTGAGAGAGCTGTGAATGTGGTGGCAGCAAAAAGTTTGGAGATTATTGGAGTATTGGTGCCATTTTGATCACGTGAGTTACCACGAAATTCTGCGTAAAACTGGGGAAACCTGCCACAGGGACATTTGACATGACGTACGCTCGACATATATACGACAATGCAATGGGTCATTCGAGATGTTTTGAGATGGAACAGCGGAAGAACAAGAGAGATCAGGAAGACCTTTGACGAGCTCAACACCTGAAAATATCAAAACCGTTTGGCAACTCGTGCGTGATAATCGTCAGAGGCATCTCCATGAAGATCTGCTTACATGGGTTGGAGTGTATCTCCTGCTATGGAGTTCCAACCCATGTAAGCAGATCTTAATGGAGATGCCTTTGTGCACAGGAGCACTGTCATGATGGAACAGGTTTGGGTCTCCAACTTCAGCAGAGGGAAAATTTCATGCAACTGCAATCCACATTATTATATATGCATATATGACCTGCCATTTCTTTTGTTTCTTTTTTTTATATTACTTTTTTTATTTTTATTCTAATTACATTGTACTTTGTATTTTTACATGATTCATTAATTGTACAATTTTTAACTGCTACTTATTTTTTCCTGACAGAGAATTTTCATCGTGGATCGGGTTTATATTTAACTGCAAGTTGTATTCTATATATAACTGTGACAAATACAATTATAAATATATAATAAATAAATACATTTAATTTCTCACATGCATTATGTAACATGCATTCAAATATTTTCAACAACTGTGGATTAGAGGATATAAAAATAAACAAGATAAAAGGGATAACAGTGATAAGAGAAGTGGTTTATTAGTCAAATTTAAAGAATAAAAATGAAATTAAAAAGAATAAAATAGAATTTACACATTTATTCCGACATCCAGAAAAATAATTACAATTATTAAGATAAACAATTATTTAATTTATGAAACTGAGCAGTTGAGGGGATCTACAATTTAACCCCTAAACTACCACCATTAATAAACGTGTGTGTGTACACTAGAAAAAGAACTTACGCAGAACAATGTCTTGTTGGTTTGTTTTTAAGAAGCCTCCTGTATTACTGCACCCTTTTTAACTCGTTACCTGTATAAAAGACACCTGCCCACACACTCGAGCAATCAGACTCCAACCTCTCCATTATAGGCAAGACCAAAGAGCTGTCTAAGGACACTAGGGACAACATTGTAGACCTGCACAAGGCTGGGATGGGCTACAGGACAAGAGCTAAACAGCTTGATGAGAAGGCATCAACTGTTGGCACAATTATTAGAAAATGGAAAAAATTCAAGATGACTGTCAGCCTCTCCCCAGACTGGGGCTCCATGCAAGATCTCGCCTTGTGGAGTATCAATGATCCAGAGAAAGGTGAGGGATCAGCCTAGAACTACACAGAAGGACCTGGTTCACCTGAAGAGAGCTGGCACCACAGTCCCAAAGGTTACTTCCACAGGGACCAAGTGGATGATCCAGAGAAGGCATGGGAGAAGGTCAAGTGGTCAGATGAATACTTTTTGGTATAAACTCCACTCAACATGTTTGAAAGAAAAAAAAAAAATGAGTACAATCCCAAAAACACCATCGCAACCATGAAGCATGGGGGTTCTCCAAAACCTGAAAGATCTGGAGAAGATCTGTATGGAGGAGGAGGCCAAAATCCCTGCGGCAGTGTGTGCAAACCTGGTCGAGAACTACAGGACCTCTGCAATTGTGAACAAAAGTTTCTGTATCAAATATTAAGTTCTATTTTTCGATTGTATCAAATACTTATTTCATGCAATAAAATGGAAGATAATTATTTTAAAATTATACAAGGTGATTTTCTGGATTTTTTTTTAGATTCTGTCTCACAGTTGAGGTGTACCTACGATGAAAATTACAGCTCTCTCCGTTCTTTGTAAGTGGAAAAACTTGAAAAATCAGCAGTGCATCAAATACTTTTTTGTACTATTAAGTATATGTACAGCATGTAATTATATATATATATATCAAATTACATGCTGTACATAGACTTACATATTTATCTGCACTTGTCAATTTGCATAATTGCTACTATTTGCTCCACCTTTGGTATTCAAGTGTGTCATTGCTTCTGTGTTTTTTGCTGTACATCAGGATCTGAAAACACTTGCATGGTTTAGAGGATCTTATTTATGTATTATATACTTTTAATTAAAAATGACCTTGATGCTTCATTGTGGATGGCAGTCCGTATTCTCTGAGTAAACGTTGCTCTCTTGGGGAAAAAATATTGCTTTTTTTCAATTATTATCAATTTTTTACACTATTCAGTCTGCATAGTCCAGTTTATTAGGAACAGCTGTTCACCACTGATTGGTGTGGTCATGTAATTGTGCAATCACAGTGTTTCAGCACAATACATAAACCTCATGCGGACACGGAGCAAGAGCTTCAGTTAATGTCCTTCAAGAGCTTTCAGACGTTAGAGTGAGTATAAAAAGTTTCTTTTCTGACTTTTACCATGACAAACTTGCTGCTTTGAGAATCTTAGAAGCTGTTGATCTCCTGGGATTTTTACATGGAGCAGTTTCCAGAGTTTACACGGAATGGTGCAAAAAACAAAAAACATTCTGTAATCAGGGGCTCTGCAGACTGAAACACTGTGTAAGAGATCAAAATGGAGAACAAATCAAACTGATTAGATCTAACAGGAAGATCTAAAATCACTCTAAACAGCAGTGGTGAGCAGAAAAACATCTCAAATATACAATAAAGGTGGTAAATTTGCTACTTATGCAGAAAACCAATCCTGTCAGCCAAGAACAATAATCTGAGGCTATATTTAGACACAGATTCACCCAAATTTGTCTTTTTCCAGTTTTTTTTGAGAGCCAGTGCCCATGATAGCCTCAGATTTTGGTTCCATGGTTTCATGATTACTGATCATTTTTCTCAAATCATTTCCACCCACAGAAGTGTCACCCGCCTAATGTTTTTTTTTTTTTTGCACTATTCTGTATAAACTCTAGAGATTCTACATTATCTGAAATACCCAAAGCAGCCCACCTGGTACCAACACAACCATGTTTCAGAGACGAGCCATTTTTTTCATTGTAATGTTTAATGTGTACAGAGACTTGTATGAACGTGCAAATGTGCTTCATAGCTTCGATTTGAACTTCACTTCATGAATGCTAAAAGACTGGC
Organism: Silurus meridionalis; assembly: GCF_014805685.1. Taxonomy (NCBI): domain Eukaryota; kingdom Metazoa; phylum Chordata; class Actinopteri; order Siluriformes; family Siluridae; genus Silurus; species Silurus meridionalis. The sequence goes on along the minus strand of NC_060894.1, from coordinate 1,587,366 downwards.
TGCACAAACGCGAATGGATCTAGACCACGTGACCATCATCACGTACAAATGTTACGCATTAATATTCACTGTGACCTTCGTGACCGTGAGAGATGTCCACAGTCCACACGGAGACACCAGGTCGTGCCCTTATTAATAAATTACATCACTATTTTTATTCTTAATGTCTTGAAAGCGAGATCTACTTCCTGTTTGGTTCTACCTAATTATCACTTGACATTTCTTTTTACATATTCACACACCATAGCAGGAACGATGTTCTTTAATCAAATGAATGACTCGCAAAGACAAAACAGGTACTTTTCTGCACAGAAATGTCACTTTATCTTTGTCCTTTTTCCTGTATTCTGTAAGTGAAAGAGACACGCCAGCTCCCTGCTGAAGAGAGCTTATTTCCAAAGCACAGGCCAGAACAATTCATCAATTGTGACTGCAAATGCACCACATGACATGACAAGTAGAAAAATGGCTTTCTCCTTCCCTGGCATTAGATACGTAGAAATCAAGCAGGATGATGATGCTGATGGTGATGGTGATGGAGTGGAGTGGACAGCTTGACGCTCATCAAATCAAATTCATATTTCATTCGCGTGAGCTCATATTGCAGCCAGGGCCTGAATCCACCTCATATCTGTAATTCATGTTGATGTAAATTCGCCATCTTCACTCAATATGTTTGCCATATCTATCACATGCTGTGCACAAATCCATAACTGTATTCGTCAATCATTCAAAGATACGTTTCAATTTAGTTTCTTTTTATTTGTGTAGCTTTTTTTAGTGTTGGAAAATGGACACAAAACAGTTTTTAGAGAAATAAATACGCATTTTTAATTCTGAAATGTAGCCTTATATGTTGGGAGCAAACCAGTAGTAGAAGAAACTCAAACCACAACCAGTTCTCATCTGGGAAACACCAATTATAAAGTTATTATAAATATTATATAAAATGTGTAATGTGGACAGCGCATGCAGGATGTTTTGGAGACAAGGTGAGGGTGGTGAGATTGAGATGGTTTGGACATGTGCAGAGGAGGGACATGGGGTATATCAGTAGGAGAATGCTGAGGATGGAGACACCAGGAAGGAGGAAAAGAGGAAGACCAAGGAGGAGGTTTATGGATGTGGTGAGGGAAGACATGCAGGTAGTTGGTGTGAAAGAGGCAGATTTAAAGGACAGAGGGGATGGAGACAGATGATCCGCTGTGGCGCCCCCTAATGGGAGCAGCTGAAAGAAGAAGAAGATATAAATGTGTACTGTATTAAGTTTATGAAGTTCACTATAAGTGTACCTCATTTTACAATTATATTATTTGGCAGATGAGTCACTTACAATGATCTCATTTATAGAACTGAGCAGTTGAGGGTTAAGAACCTCGCTAAATGGCTCAGCAGTGGCACCCTGGTAATGATAATGGCATTTAAATTTATGACCTTCCAATCAGACCATCTCCTTGGAGATTCTAAATCATAGCAATTGTAGTCCTAAGCGATTTTAGTATGACACATGAAGTCATCTTCACGTGTCAGCAATCACATGAACTCTACGGCGATGAATATATTTTGGGACACCTGGAACTGTGCAAGGAGACAATTCTAAAGGTGATTGTGTTTAAATGTAAATAAATAAAGTACTTTTTTGTAAACGGAGCTACTCACGAAACTTTTCGTTACCATATCGTAATGCGATTTTATGCCTGGATCACACACTCCAGTTATCCCATATCACATTTCTCTATATTAACGACTTGAAAAAAATGTGATGAAGCTATAAATTAAGACGAGCTACTTGAAAGTTAAATTAAGTTAATGAGTTATTTACAGCCCTTTTCACGTTTTTACGAGGTTGTGCGCTAATGTAAATCAGCTGTGCCGTGAAGCTGCTTGGGTATTTATGGCTGATTGGTGTGTATTTATCAATATACACATTTGAGGGAAGAGAAAATCTTTAGCAAAGCTGAATTTGTAGGAGACCCATTTTACGGCAAAGGAGATGCTAAATAGAAAATTCAATTGAACTGTGTAATGTGGAAAGAACAAGCCGTCTCAAGTAACCATCCGTGTTTCTGAAGGCTTTTGTTGCGTTCGTTTATTATTTCATTTGCTATTCATTTAAAAATCTAACCATACGGTATGAAGGTCTTTTCTCACAACGTTCAGCTTTTTAGAGCCTGAAAGTGTGAAGCACAACAATATAATAAAGTGCTTCTATTTACCAAAGTTTCAAATCTGAGTGCATGTGTGTGGGTTTTAATGCTTAACATTACCTTGATATGAATTCTGTATGGTTAGTTTTCATCACATTAGTGTCTAAACCACTGCATTCCAAACCTTTCAACTAGTCATTCATTTAGAGGCAATTTAGAGTCATTACTTCATGTCCTGGTTTGTTTTGGGAGGTTGGAGGAAACTAAAGAAACATTTAATATTCTTAAACAACCACTGGCTGAAACAAAGCTAATTTATTTCTGTTTAGACGCCTTACCTCTGGTATTGGTGAACTTCTGACTAAATTATCAAATGGAACAGAGAAGTTAGAATGTAAAATAAATATGCAAATTTGATACAAATCTAAATCTTAATAAACACTTTTGCTCACTTTCGCTAAGAACTTGATCCTGGACGGGATAAATGTAAATCCAGAGCCTATTCTGGGAATCCTTGAGGTGAGAGACAGAAAGGGAAAACACCCTGGATAAGATCCAGCTGATTTTGTATCAGATAAGAGTCATTAATTGGTCTACTGGTATGTTTTTGGGAGGTTGGAGGAAACCGGAGAAACAGGAAGTGACCTGCATGGATACTGAGAGCATGCACTACAACACAGACACAATAAAGCTCAGGATCAACCCTGGGACCCCTGTTTATCTATTAACTGCACACACACACCCCCCCAATGTTGTCCACGAAACACCACTTCTACTATTGATGACTTGGAAGATCGAACTGCTTATGGAAAGGTCTCCATTTACATGTATGGCATTTGGCTGATGCTCTTATGCAGAGTGACTTACAGTTATCTCAGTGATTGAGTTGAGGTTTAAGGGCCTTACTTAAGGGTTCAGCAGTGGCAGCTTGGTAGTTCTGGGATTTGAACTCATGACCATCTGATGAGATTTCCAGCATCTCATCCACCGAACTACAATGTTAGCTCAATGTTCTGGTCTGCTTCTAAACCTGAACACTTGTGAGGAATAAAGAGAAGGATGGATCAGAGTGAAGAAAAAAAGGACAAAGGTTTAGTTTGTTTGGTCCTTCACCCTCAACCAGACTTCAATGTTTTAACCACTAAGCTGCCACCTCCCCTAAAATCCCTCTGCAGAATTTCACAACGTTAGTCATTGTGTTATTTAATCAACTTTGATTTTCTGGAGAGAGGCAACAAAAAAAGATTCATTAGATAAGATAAGAACATTATATTAATATTTGTATCATTTATACCCCAAATCCACTGTTTTCTATCAGATAAATAGATGTTGTTCATTTCAACCTGTGTTGTAGGTGGCAATATTGGAGAGAGAGAGAGAGAGAGAGAGAGAGAGAGAGAGATTGAGAGAGAGAGAGATTTAATTTAACCAGAAAAACCCCTAGCGTATGTCAGCGGACATATACATGATAAAAGTTGAATCTTGGCTGAACTTAAATTTCAATACACTGCAAGAATATCAGGTTTCTGGATTTATAAGCAAACCAGTTTTATACTTTTATATAAAGTGAATAAAAGTTTATGTGCCAATATTATTCCAAATATTATTCTGTGTATAATTGAAAAATACCACCTACAACTAAAGTAAAAAAAATTCAATGTACTCTGGATCTGGACTTGTAAATTTGAGGATCAGTAAATCCAGTTCCAGCATCTTGATTTTGACTGTTTAACAAGTAAAACACTTCTGAATCTGCAAGTAAGAGTTTAATAAATGACTGTGTCGTAAAACAACCGTGGGAATATAAAACTTTCAATCAATACTTACTTTTAGTAAAGTGGTTCTGGTTGGGATCATGGTGGATCCACAGCCTATATGGTGGAAAGAGAAAACACCCTGGATAAGATCCAGTCCCTCAAAGAGCATCATTAACACTCATTCATATCTAGAGGTGGTTTAGAGTCATTAATCCAGCTATTGCGATGTTTTTGTGAGGAGAAAACTGGAGAAACTGGAGGCGGTGGCTGATGTGGACATTGAGAGCATGCAGAACTCCATACCAGAGTGGAGGATCAAACCTGGGCCACTATTCACTGCATCTCCCTGTTGCTCATGGAAACCTTTTGGATGACTGATAAACTTCTGAATAAACCCCCATCTGAAAGAATCTGTGCTTGTGGATACAAATGCAACTACTGTACCTTCTCCATTTCCTGCAAAGTAATAACCTGCAAATTCTGTGGTCATCAATGTTCTTCATTTCCTATAAATCTATCGTTATGTGACGATCCATTCCTCTACACACTAGAACGCTGGTATTGACTGTTCAATCAATAAGACATATATTACTGTTCAGTCCATATCTTTCCACTTCTGCACAGTTAACCTGTGAAAGATGTTTCCATCTTTCATCACCAATCAAATCCCACTCGTATTTCATGGTAACTCAGATGCTTCCACCATTTTGTGAACAGCAAACCCTTAAAGCTGTGTGATGGGAATCTTGTTGGATTTAGTATCTGAGTCAGTTTTAATGTTCTTAATCCTCTGGAAGCTTTTAAACAAGAACTTTGTGGCATCAAGTTCATATCCTCTCTCTCCTGGGGTTTAATTTCCAAATCTCTGGCCATCAACTAACACAGAGATTTGCAATGGTGGACAGAAAGAAATAAAAATTTCATTTGTTCTGTACATACTGAAGATTTTTTTTATGTAACTGTACTTTACTAATTTATTTTCATTTTGGAAGATTTTTACTTTAAATCTAGAGTCAAATATCGAACCAGCAATCAGGATCGAGCGCACGCTCTGTTTTACACGTGTTCTGATCGGCGCTTGGTGCATCTACTGATCACCAACATACAGTTCAGCATCAGTTCAACATCAAGCAGAACATTTAGAGAGGAATAAATGATGAAGAAACTCCAGACTCGAACTCACCACCACACACGTGACCTCATTTACACGTTTTTATTAAAGTAACTTAAAAGGTTTTGGGTTCATGATCATTGTAATAGAAATCAATCAGTGTTTGAATCATTTATATCATTCTATTAATAAATCAGTGTGCTGAAAGTCTTTTCACATAAACTGAGGTGATTAAGTAAAGAATCTTGTGATAAAAATTATAATAAGAACATTATATAGTTTATAATAAATCTTCTTGAGAACATCTGAAGGCAAGATTTTTGTACTTTTTACTCAATTGAACTTTTAAATTGAGCAATTTTCTTTTTTTACTACAGTAATATTTTATCTATTGTATCACAACTACATGCTTTGTGTGCCTCGTCCACCACTGGAGATTTGTCGCCATATTCTTTTGGACCATTCACCCTGAATCATTTCCCCCCTCTCACCTCTCCATCAAATCCCTGTACACTCTGCTCCCCTGCCTAGAAAAACCACAAAGTGGTGAAATTAGTCAAATATACGAGCTATTGTTTAAGAAGCACAATACAGAAACCGCTGCCTTACTTTGAGTAACTGTTTCCAATATCCTTTCCGTTATTTTTACTCCCAACACGTCAGTGGTTCCCAGCAGGGCAGGCCACGTGCAATAGTTAGTATATTTTATCTTTCTGCCATTTTCATTCAACTTTTATTATGTTTGGGTTTGAAATATTTATAGAAAAATTGATGGATAAAATCCCCACTTGAGAAAAGTTATTTATGGATAAATTGGCTCTGCCAGTCATGTATAAAGCCCATTACCAGCTTCACCATGAAAGGCTGAGAAGGAAACTTGGCAAAGGAAATATAAAAGGGCACGAGGCAGGTGGTGATTTATTGCTTTAAAAAAAAAAAGTGTTTATTTTACTGAGGGATATGAAGTAGACTTGCAGATGTTTTTAATTAGGCAATATTTTAAACTAGCCTCTGGTTTTGTAAGAGCTGCTGCCGCTGCTTGTCCATTCATCTACAGATACCCCTGAAATCCAGAGGTACATCTAAAATCCATCCTAGGAACACTGGGTGCAAAGCAGAAATACACCTCAGATAGAACTCCAGTCCATTATATGACATCAAAGATTAATGCAACCTGGAGACACAAATCCAGCTACCGGTGGAGGTGAGGGAGCAGTTGTAAGTGCTAGCAAAAAAAGGAGAATGAGATATAAATCTCAAACTAGATCCTTTTAATTGAAGGAATAATTTTACAAATAAAAGTGCAATGACAAAAATAATATAAATAATAATAATTAAAAAATATATCATTTTTTTGGGTCAAATGTGACTTTTTCCCTCTTGCATTCTTTTTTAATCTATTGAATTATTTTTTTTTTTTTTTTAACTCAGTAATATATATGAATAAAAAATTACTTTCCACCTCTGGTATCCACTTTGTCCAGTATAATGGACCCTTTCCAAGGAATACTGGGGGTAAGGTAGGAATACACCCTGGGTGAGATATTAATCCATTGTAGAGCAATTTGAGTCCCACAAGTAGTTTGTCATCTGTAATTAGCAGATTTTTGGCAAAACAGACTGTTACCCCCTGTATCTAAAGTCTTGTGCGGAAAAGTAAAGACTGAAGAATCTTGCCATTGTGACATCCCACTGCACTCTCTCATAAAGGTATGCGAGATAACCTGCTGTGAACATGAAGAGTTCCATGCAAATAGATTACACTTAACTGTTCTCATTAGGGCCAATATACTGCACTGTTTCCATGGTGTAGGTGAACAGCAATGACCAAATCTTCAACTGTAAATGACACTGAATTTCAGTCCTACAAGTAGTTTTTCATCTGTAATTAGCAGGGATGTCGTAAAGTGGTGCCACAGGGACCAGTATTAGTCACAAATTAGGCACAAGTGTGTGTTTGCATGGTTTTAAAAAGGTTCTTTAAAAAAGGCTTGACTGTCTTTTGCTGTATCATTTACTGGAGTGATCTTCTGTGTGACCTTGACATGAATTAAAGCAATTCCACACTCTTTAATAAGCAGCCAATTGAGTATGTGCTAAAGTGCCATGTTATGGTGCATATGTTTATCTTGGATTTACACTATAATTAAATACTAAATCCACAGTTCCTTTGCTGGTAACGTTACCAGGAGCATCATTTTCAATTTATTTCTTTTCACGTGTTTTATGGCAGGATTTTTGGGTCAGATGTTTTATGTTTATCATGATAAATCTGGAGTCTATCCAAAGGTTACATGAGGTCTACCAAAAGGCATCTAAATTGTAGGTGCAGATTAGAGCCACCAATCCATATAGTTATTTGGGGTGGGAGGAACCCTGAGAACGTAGAAGAATCCTGCCTGACACAGAAAACATGCACAGGAACTCCACACATACTGTATAGTCATGACTTCATTCTCATCACTGTCACAACTACCTCTTCCATTTCTTCTCTGCTGCTATTGATGGTTCAATCAATAAGGCAAATATTACTGTTCACATCTTATCTCTCCTGCATGGTTAACCTTTTCTATTATAGAGCATCAATCAAGAACATATCTCATTGTAACTTGGACCCCCATATTAATGGAAAGACCCAATCATTTTAGTGACAGTTCTTTGAATCTTGTTTATCCAGTGGTGGGCGGTCAGGGGCAGTAAATCCTTCTCTGCTGGCCTAAACACTATCAGAAGCACTGACCTACATTTACAACCTAAATTCTAATATTAGTTTCTTGAAATTGTATTAATTTATTCCCAACAGTTTATTCTCTTTATTTCGTAGCGTTTCTCTCAGCTGCACTGCTTCCAGTACGTGTATGTGGATGTTAGATTTTCTGTACAATCAGATTTCAGCCTTTATGTGCTGCCATGTCAATCTAATCTGCCCAGAGCCTTCAAAATCAGTACTACTGGCCTTTATATCGTAGACTATATTATCAGTACGTCTGTTTCTTTAACCGAACAGATTTTAGATTCTCCTCACAGGGCAGCTCGCTGGCCCAGAATAGCATCTGCATTTTTCCGTCCTCTGATTGGTTGGTCAGAGGGAAACTGCTACAGCCAAGTTCGACTGTTAAAACACATCTGTAGCTCTGCACACATTAATACATCTGAGTTACACTTTTTTATGCCTATGGAGGAAGAGAAATTGATTTGGTCTCAGACATACTTAAAAATCCATTTTGAAGAAAAGCGTGACATGGTGAGGAGGTCGTCCAACCCTGAAGCTAGCTAGCGTGTCTCAGCCTGGGAAAGAGTTTGTTCTTCACCTCCAGACCAGTGAATACGAGCAGTACCACTGGATTACAGCCTCTGGGGGGCGCTGCACATTATGAGTCTGCATCTCTGGAGAGTAGGTTGTATTTGTATGTTTTTGTCATGTTTTTAGACAAATATGGATTTTGAACTGCTCCAGATGATGAAGGTGCACAGTTGTGGTTGTAGTGTAGAGGTTTGGAGTCTTAACTGGGTTTGTTGCTTTAGTAGTGGTTTCCACCCTCCAAATGTGAAATGTCTCTCTCTGTAATGCCTCGGTTGTTATATTGCATTTTCTATTGTATTGATGGTTTCTATAATTGTGATGTGATCAGTGGTGGTATTAAGACCCCCACTGAAGGCCCATGTACCAATTGCATGATAAATGTTTTTTTTTTTTAAGCATTTAGTTAATTTTGTTCCTTTGATCAGAAATAAAATTAAATGTTACATTTTTATAAGCCGATCCTCCATTTGCATGGCATATTTGTGAGTCATGTGACAAAAGAACGAACAACACGGACTAGAAGAGTCGAGATGTAAAATATTGAATTCTGTTTCCTGTACATTGCCTAGGGAGATTTCATGATGCTTTGCTCATGGGCGTCCAGTAGAAAATGAACGAATCACTCGTTGAGACGATTTGTACTTCCGAGTTACATTAAAGACTCGTTCAAAATAAAATAATAATTAACGAACACCCCGTCACTAGTCCCCCAGTGTCATGCACTCTGCTTCAAAATACTGCCTCCGTTTCCACACTATAGTGATTGCTTTTCTTTTTATTTTATTTTGACCAGATTTAGAACCTCAGAGAAATTTTAAGTGTGAGGTGATATCGAAAAAGTTGAAAAAATAATACTGTAACTGGAGCTATTTACAACATTTACGATTTTCTCACGGACAGCAAGTTAGAGCAAAAAGTAAACGTGAATTTCTGGCTGAAACTGGGCACATCCGCCACGGAAACGATTGACATCAGCAAGACCTTCGACAAGCTGAAACTCCAAAAATGTGAAAACTATTCAGTAACTTGTGCATGATGATTGTCAGAGAACAATCCACATGATCTCACTTCCGCACCCACCCTGTGGACTTGGCCCTCTTCCAAAAGATCCAGCTTTCCATTTTGACACCATTGAGGAGATCCGGCACAAATCGCAGAAGATGCTTGACATTCTTCAAAAATAATATTGCTCTGCAAGGGGTCTATTTTGAAGGTGATCTTGTGGAAACGTAGATGAATTAAACACTTTCTTGTTAACAGAGCGAGTCTGCAAACTTTTTGATACCATCATATGCGCAAAGCCAAAAAAATTCAGTTCTTGAAGGTATAATTTTAAGAAGAACATAGAGGTCTTTGTACATGCATGAACAAATCTATGAAGATTGTCCTTGTATACTGTAGATCACAGGTGTTTCATGATGACAATTCATGTAGCATGATGTGTATCAGAGTTCGAGGTGACTGTAGAAGTGAAAAACCACCTTCACCACATTTTTGGATCGATGTAAATGATCAGTAACGGCATCTGGGTTAGTTAACTCACCGTCTGTCCACTGCGAATGTCTGAAGAGACATTATCGAACAACTGCAGATCATTAACATTGATGACCCTCATTTGCACTGTTCAAATGTCAAAGCAATAATTAAATAATCTCGGCTGGTGAAGTGTTCAGTGATTCATCTACAGCAGGTTTTTTTTATCCTGGTCAGGTTGGTGGGGGATCCAAATCTTATCTCAGTTGAAAGAAGGTGATATAGTGCGTGGATGGAATATTGATCTTCAGTCAATGTTTTTGGGAGTTCGGATGAAACAAGAGAACCTGGAGGAAACCAGGAGGGATTTATTGAGGAGAGCATGTAACATGTTGAGAATCAAACCAGTGCCCCTGTTTCTGTAAGACTGCAAAGAAACTGCACTGGTGAAGGTTTCAGGAAATATCCTTCTTTCTGTGCAGTACTGCTTCGAAATGCACAACAATCTGGTCTTGTCTGTACATTGCAATATTGCGTATTTAGCTTTTCTAATATAAGCTTTGGAGCTACCGGGACCAAAATTAAATTAATACAGGCACTGGATTAATTATTCCGAGGTCTATATAATTGCCAATATCATTTATTTTCTTTTAGATTTGATACTGAAGACATTCATATCAAATAAATGTATTTCTAAAACACTCGTATTACAGACATTGTCTCAAAGCAGCTTTACAGAATGTAAAAATTCACCTATTAAATTTGTGTGTATTTATTTATCATCATCATTTATCATTTATCCCTGGAACGACTGTGGTTTTTTAGATGGTATGACGAAGAAACCTTGAGAGGAACCAGACTCAAAAGGAGACCCATCCTCATCTGGGTGACACCAAGAGTGTGATTATAAATCATTAAAACATTACAAACACACGAGAGCGAGAAATATCATGAGCACCGGAGTGTGTAGATTATGAGTAATGAACCAAAAGATCCTGAACAACTCATAAATTAGCTCAACATCTGAGATCATCTGATCACATATTGAAACCAGTATCAGTATTTTTTAAATATCGATAGACTCGAATGGACTGGACGTCTCTCGTGTTAAATTTATTTAAAAATTATTAATCAAACAACCATTCAATAAAATATAATCCGTCACACAAATTCAAAACACTGTTATTTAGGACAATTGGACTATGATTTTTGTAGATGATATTGTGTTTTGTGGTGAGGGTAGTGAGCATGTGGAGAAGATCCTGGAGAGGTGGAGGTACACGCTGGAGAGAAGGGGAATGAAAGTCAGTAGGAGTAAGACAGGGTACATGTGTGTGAATGAGAGGGAGGGCAGTGGAGGGGTGCGGTTACAGGGAGAAGAGGTGGAGAAGGTGGAGGTGTTCAGGTACCTGGGGTCTACAGTGTAAAGTAATGGAGAGTGTGTTAGAGAAGTGAAGAAAAGAAGGCAGGCAGGGTGGAGTGGGTGGAGAAGAATGATAGCAGGAGTGATTTGTGATAGAAGAGTATCTGTGAGAGTAAAAGGGAAAGTTTATAGGACTGTGGTGAGACCTGAGATGTTGTATGGTTTAGAGACAGGAGGTGGAGCTGGAGGTAGCTGAAGATGCTGAGGTTTTTATTTGGAGTGACGACAATGAATAGAGTATAGTACAATATAATAGAGAAGTGCAGTAGAACAGAGCTGCATCACACACAGGATCTCATACAGTGAGAACGAATGTCATTACTAAGGCAAGAAACCCAATGAACACAGTTCAACACGTCTCCTTTCACTGGAGCCACAACTGCACCTCCTGCATACATCATCTCCAGCAGAAGCATCGATATTCACCTCATCAAAGCATCATGGTTTTCCTGGGGATTTAAAACTAGGGTTTGTTTTGTGCAAATTCTACAGGAAAGAAAACACAAATGTATAAATAGTTCATGAAAAAACAACTGTTTTGAACTGTTTTGGTGACTTTCCTCTCGATGTCCTGCTTTTCTTGCAAATGTCTTTGTAAGTGTATCTACGATGAAATCAGTTTCTTCTCCTTGGTCAGTCGTTGTGAAATGAAAAAACAGCTCTGAAATTCAGACGAATAGATGTGAGCTTGTGCAGTTTGTTACAGATGCGGGTCGTGAGCTCCGACTAGTGCGCTCTCTGACCGTCCAATCGAAGGAGTTGGAAACGCTAATGTTATCGGACGCCTGCTAGAGGTCCATAACGTCACAAAATTAAAATCTGATTGGTTGCAATAACAGCTTTAAGAAACATGTACTTTATTCAAGCAGGCGCCCACAGTGCTGATTCTGAAGGCTTCACGACAGATTCTTATGACTGCGGCAACACCTGACGTGACGGCTGAAATCTGATTGGATAGAAACTACTAGAAGCAGCCCAATTGAGAGAAAAGTTGTGAAAAAAAACTAATAAGCTATTGTGAATAATTGAATACATATTCCTGGACAACAATAAATCAAAACGTAGGTTATTGATTCTGAAAGTGTATTCCAGCAGAGAAGGCCTTGCTGGCCCTGATGGCTTTTCACAGTTCAAGATCGTTTCTGACCACATTTCTTCCACGAACATGATAGATCACTACTATCCTCCCAGGTTTTAATGACGCAACGGTTATTTCTTGACCCACCGAACCTCCTAGTTCTTTAATGGATGTAGGCTAATAATTTGACCCTTCTGAAAATTCTGAACATTTTTTATGACCACAGAAAACATCTGGCATGAGTGATCTAGAAATGAAAAGCTACTCACTCATCTTTTTTTGGCCAGGCAGTTTCTTTGAGAACGTCAGACGACATTATCTCATTTCTTTGCTGTTTCTTGAACGGGTAACATTAAGAACACCAGGACCGTGGTAAGAAACCCGGCAAGGTTTGTTGATTAATGAATCCTCAGACTTTATTATTACACACACTCAAAAGAAGACACTGAACGATTTCTTCAATTCAGTATCACAAGTAACGTAATTAAAAAAGGAGCTTCCTGGAGTGCTGTTTTGATTATGCATGTACTATTTGAAAGGCAGTCTCAATCTTGAACAATAACTGCAATCAAAAATGCTTCATATGTACAGAAGAAAAGCCTTGCACAGCCTTAATAAACCTTTCAAAGGACAACCTGATATTATTGATGTGACTCCAAGCCGAGGTATTGATTCCTATTGGTTTTTTTTTTTAATAATTATCCAGACTCCTTTTTAGTAACGACCCACATTTTCACATAATCAATCAGCAGCTCATGGGTTTTTCATTTCTCATCTAATTAACCATTTTCCTTTCTGTAATTATGAGCTATCAATCTAATATCAAATGAAAGCAGCTTGATTGAATACATCCACCCACAAGCCAATGAAGTCTGCGAAACATTTCCATCAGCAAGAGGTAAACTAATGGAGTGTCAGTCAAGCGCTAAGTGCATCCTGCATCTTTAAAAAGCCGAGCCGGTTACAACGGGAATGCATTTCGAAGCAGGTATGCGATTCTGTTGTCTTTATTACGCCGTAATGGAAAAAGAGATTGAAATATACGGCTTGGGATCGTCTGCGCTCGGAGACGGCGCTGTGCGGACGCTGCGGCGTCTATCAGAGCGCTCCTTTGCTGTTTGTCTCGGAGTTAATGAGAAGCAGACACGTGATTTAAGTGATGCGCGTGAAAACAAGACGCGGCAACGATTCCTCGTTATTGTTTCAACACCTGGGAGATCAGGAAGCTCATCAAACTGAAGTTCATGTACTGCTGCACCGCACGTAGCATTCCATCTTCAAAGCTCACACTGAGCTCGGATACAAGAAGAGCCGATGTAAATACTAAACAGGAAAACAAAAAGAAGTGGAAGTAGTTTAGCTGATGGCTATGAAAGTCTCAGCTACACTATTACGCTATATTAGTTTACATACAGCAAAGAATGTTAGCTTGTAAGCGCTGGGTGCATTTCTGGAATAACGTTAGCAGTCAGGTAGAAAGAGTTAAAACAGATTCCAATGCAGTTAAGCAGTTTATTGTAGTTGACGGAGAAGTAGATATTTGACTGTAAAATATAGTGAGATTAAAGTAAAAGTCTCCCTAAATGAAAATACTTCAGTAAAGTACACGAAAAAAAAAACTTAAGTACAGTAACAAATTATATTTACTTCCTTACTGTTAAGTAACACACTCCAGTGCTCATGTTAGTTCTCACTCTCCAGTGTTCTGTAGTGTTTAAAGACTATAATCACACTCTTGATGTCACCCAAATGAGGATGAGGTTCTGCTTTTAAGTCTGGTTCCTCTCAAGGGTTCTTCCTCATAACATCTAAGGGAGTTTTTCCTTCACCACAGTCGCCATGGTGCTCATCAGGGATAAACACACATCGTTTAACTTAACTGTTGATTTCTGTAAAGCTGCTTTGAGACAATGTCTGTTTTGAAAAGCGCAATAAAAATAAACTTGACTTGACTTGACTTGACTGTCCACCACTGGGGAATACACCTTGCTGCACTTTTGTATTTATACAGACGTTTTCGCAAATAAATAAAAAACGTTTTTTGAATGCTGCTAATTGCCGTATTTAGACCAGCAGCAAACGTATCATTGATCCTCCTCCGAGACATCAAACACTCTGAGATGTAAACTGAAAACGTTCATGTTCAGTCTCTCCAGTATGGATCCAGGAATATCAGCCACACGTACAGCAGGAGGTGAATAAGAGATATCCAAAGTTTAATGAGGGAGAGAATGAAGTTATAGACCTCCGTGACGACTACGAGAGCGTTGCGTTGCAGATCGGTACATGATGAACAAAAACACTGTTGGGGTCATAATGTTCTTACAAACATACACCGATTCATTATTAAGAAATAAATGCCTGGTTTGAGAAGATACAGACCGGAATACAGTCAAATGATCTGCCAGTGTAGTAAGATAATTACACTTAAAATAAGAAACATATCTGGGCTTTTGAAAAGAACAAAATATGTCAAAATAATCATCAAAACACTTATTTAGTGAACTGGCTTGTTAATTATTATTTTTTTAAGTTTGCTTTTATTCATTTGTGTAAAAGGCTTTAATATACAGAACCACTAAGCAGAAGAATTAATTTAAATTTAACAATCATCATCATTCTAGATTCTGTCTTAAAATGAGACAAAGCATTTAAACCAGAAACAATATTACTACTTAAATCAAGATTATGCAAAGATGTTGAGATGTTCATTGGGAGTGACAACAATGGACAGGATTAGAAATGAGTTTATAAGAGGGACAGCGCATGTAGGATGTTTTGGAGACAAGGTGATGCAGTTGAGATTGAGATGGTTTGGACATGTCCAGAGGAGGGACATGGGGTATATCAGTAGGAGAATGCTGAGGATGGAGACACCAGGAAGGAGGAAAAGAGGAAGACCAAGGAGGAGGTTTATGGATGTGGTGAGGGAAGACATGCAGGTAGTTGGTGTGAAAGAGACAGATGTAGAGGACAGGGGGGGATGGAGACGGATGATCCACTGTGGAGATTATTATTACGTATTGCAACATAAAACATTATTGAATGGATTTTGTCGTCACTAAACACTGAAAAAAGTCAACATAAGAAACTGAAATCAAACTGCAGAACAACTTACTGTAGTAAAAGTATTTTGTATGAAGAAGAAAGTTTCAAAAAATAATAACTATACTGGATAATAATAAAGAGTGGTGACTTTATTACTGCAGACGCTAATATTTATAATTTTTTATTAAGTTGCAAATAAAAGTGTCGACATAAAAAAAAGAGCGTTTGGAATAAACAATACAAAGTCCTAAGTGTGATTATTGAGTATTCGTTTACTTGGCAACCTTTAAAAACAGTTAATTCAGCTAAAATAAATTCTTAAAAGATACAAGGACTCAAATGATCTTTCTGATGGTAATTAAGTTCAATTTGCAGGTAAAGTAACCAACTTTAATATCATCTCAAAATAATGATAAAAATCATTAGATTTGATCAATAGATTTTTGCAGTGGAAGCATCAATCCTACAGATATTCATATTATTATATGTGATTATTGTTGTAGCGTGTTGTCGTCTTAATGCTTGAACCTCAGCTGGAACCTCAGCTGGAACCTCAGCTGGAACCTCAGCTGGAACTTTGGTTCCTGTGAATGGTGAGAAATGTGTGCGAACTCTAAAAGATTGTGTGTTGCAAAATTGTTTTAAATATTCTATTGTCAGAAATATAGATATCAATCTATTTTTAGTTACAATACCACAGACAACAGGACAGATGTTAATCTTTTCAGAATTGTGTCCTGCTCAACTCGATAACCGTTTTAACAAGCTGTCATTTTCCTCGATACCCGAAGGAGTGTTCGCTGAGCAGGTGCTGTTTACGAAAGCGTACAAAAGCTGGCACTTCTTTCACTACTACATTTCCATGTTACCAACTCGCTCACAATGAGGGATTACGGTGGTGTACGGCTGGCAAAGTTCCTAAATAGGTTGATGGATTATTCCACACACATCTGGCCAACAGCTTGTAAGCGATTGCGAGTAAGCTCTGTTCCCAGGCGTGTTGAGAAGGAAAAAGCCACGGCGTTGTCATGCTTGAACTCAATCCAACGGGATGAGTGATTCGGAGACACGGCGTAGATGATATTCTGCCAGTGTGATGTCTGTTGTTTGGCAATTATGTCTCTCAGGTGAACAAAATACGAACGACTAACACGCTTTATTGCATGTTTACTCTTCTCCCTGGTATGTGAAATGAAAAAGGAATGAAATGACTGCGGTGTCCTCTGGAGAAAAGGTACTTTTAGACCAATTCATACCGGACATGTGGAGTCAAGACCTCATTCGGTTTCATTTTAACACGCACTTCAATTCATACCAAAAGGGCCTGAAAGTCAAGCGGATGCATCACATTGCCCCTGTTTTCATTTCATGTCTATTTTTTATTTTATTCCTGAGTTTAGGTTGAGAATTTAATTTCAAATGATATCTACCATGCTGTCATTATTGTATAAGCTGCATATTGCATAATATATGTTTATGTTTGTATGCTATGATACTCATTTACCACCAACATAAAGAAACTAAATAAAGAAAATAATATGCTAATTATTCCCAGTCACATCCTGATTTTCCAGCGTTCTCCCACACCGCCCCATGAATCCCTCCACAGGCTTCCTGTAGCTGCTCGTATCAGATTTAAAACATGAATGCTTGCTTTCAAAGCCAGAAATGGAACAGCACCCACCTATCTTAAATCATTTATCACACACTGTTCCACACCAGACCCCCCACCCTCCTCTAGGCAGTGAGGATCTTCTCTGCTCTCTATCTGAAATGCTGGAATGAAAGCACTTGTTATAAAAAAAAACCTGTCCTGTATCACACTCGTTTCACACTCTACCAGTCTCTCCAGCAGGGTTTTTAGCCTGATAGCACTCTCAGCGCACAGACCTTGTAAACTGGAAGACACTCTGTATACGATCTCCTTTTCGGGTTCTGGTATTGTGTTCTGTTTTGCACACCAATGAAGTATACAAATGGGTGGGCATTAAACCAGCAACAACATCAGTCACTGTACTACTGTATGAAGTCAGCGTGAGAATTTTCATTTGGATGCTCACTTACAGTACAGAAGATGGATCATATGTCTTCACTTTCATTAGTTGTTGCTGCACCAAGTCACTATGTTCATGCTAATTACTGTGTGTATGAAAAAACAAGTATGTGTGAGTGCACATAGTCTGGTATTTTACCTGATGGAGATGTGACTGAGAGTAGGCATGGGTGTGAGAGTGGCTCAGATTGGGTGTGGTAGTTAATTGTTGAGAGGTTGAGAGGTGGCTGATATTGGCCATGATTGTTAATATGGCTAAGAGTGGACATTTTTGATCAAACTGACTGGGAGTGGCAGGGAGTGGGCATGGACACGGTCCAAAGAGTGGACACGGTTGATCTTATTTATGAGTTGCTCAGGAGCTCCTGGTTCCACAACTTCAACTGACTGTATTAGTCTGTATGAAGGTCATCATTAATATTCATAATCATTCATAGTAGTGCTTATTCCCGGTCAGGGAACCAACCCCAGCAATTACGGTTGCACACACCAGTGCACTCTTAGTGCCGGTCCAAAGCCCGGATAAATGGGGAGGGTTGCGTTAGGAAGGGCATCCAGCGTAAAAACATGTGCCAAATCAAACATGTGGATCATGAATATGGATGATCCGCTGTGGTGACCCTTAATGGGAGAAGCCGAAAGAAAGTTTTTTATTCATAGCAGTGCTCATAATAGTTCTCACTCTTCAGTCTTTGCAACGTTTCAATGAGTTATAAATCACACTCTTGGTGCCAATCAAATGAGAATAAGGTTTCCTTTTGGGTCTGGTTCCTCTCAAGGATTTTTTACCCATAACACCTCAGGGAGTTTTTGAAAGTGCCTCCGAATTGTCATGGTTGGGATCACCACTGATCCCTCTCCATATCATCACTGATCCACTACCATAACATCTATGATCCATCTCCTTGACAATAATACTCAGGTCCATACCATCAATGGACCACTTTTATAAACTCAGTAATCCACCCCATACCAGAAGCTAATCCCTTTCCATCATCACTGATCTACTTTCATACCATTAATGATCACCCCTTCATACCATTAACAACCCACTTCCATACCCGAACGGATCCATCTCCATACCATTAATGATCCACATTCTTGACATCAGCGATAATAATGATTCTCTCCCATACCACAATTGATCGACCTCCATGACATCAATAATCCACCCCATACCAGAACTGATTCCTTTCCATATAATCAGTAATCTACTTCCATACCGTCAATGATCCACTCCCATATACCATCACTGATCCCTTTCGATATCATCAATGATCCACTTCCATACCATCTTCATACCATTAAAGATCCACTCCTATATACCAGAAATGATCCACTTCCATTACATCAATAAACCAGCTCTATACCAGAACCGATCCACCTCCATACCATCAATGATTGACATCTATACCATCACTGATCCACTTTTCATAACATCAATAATATATAAATAAATAATTCTGAAGGTCAGTCTGTTGTTCTCTAATTGTGGCAGATTAAATATTGGCTTCCTGAGCAGCAGAGTTACCCAGAGCTGATTAAATAAGCCAGGAAATTTGCCTGAGATCACTGATGCATTGACAATGAGGTACAGGCAGGAGTGCAGGAGAGATGAGACGAGGGTTGTATTTTTAGATTTTACAAATCAGCAAATCCGTTCCCCAGTTGCGTTTGATTAAAGAAGGAGTTTAGGGGACAAAATAAAGTCAGGCAGAACTGACGTTTCCTGAGCGTATACGTGTTTCCCTGAGAGTCAGCAGACACTGGACAAACAGAACATAATCTCCATTAACCTCCTGTAGACTTTAATAAAAAAAAATTTTTACATATTATTATCTGTGATGTTTGTAATTTGTTCATTGTCTACAGTATTATTGGTTGAATGTCACCAGAGGAGGGAAGTTATGAAGTTCATATTTTTCGTTCCTGAATTTAAGTAGATTTTTCTGGTATCAGTATTTTACATCACTATTTATTTTTCGGACAACTTTTACTTATTACATTTTTTACACAAATATCTGTACTTTCTACAGCCTCGTTACTTTACTTTTAATCTATTTGGTGAAATGTACATTTTTTTTTCAGCCAATACACCAATTTCCTGTCATTGTGTTGCTTTTTCAATCTACCACTGGTGTATCATTTCCTGTCTCACACATCACAGACGTAGGCTTTCCCGATCATCATCTTTTCTCTGCTTGTGTTCTTTATTCAGCCTGGATACATTCATTAGGTAACAAAAGTTTTGTATTAATATATTAATTCGGGCTGTCAAAATTAACACGTTAACGCAAATTGATTCTAACGGCACACATTTTATTAATGCGTGAGTAATGCAGCAAGCATTTCTGTTTGACCATTTTTATTAAAGATATAAGTATATAAATGAAAACAGGCGAAATTAAAACCTTCAGCACAACACACGTTTATTCACGACGTCCTTTACTCAGATAAAAAAAATCCAAGATTAAATCAGTAAACATTTGTTTTACTGACGTGCCAAGTCTTAATCAGCAGCAAAATACGCCATGATGAACACAATGAACCCTCTGGGGTCAATAAACGCGCCGGCGCGTTTTGTGGCATTTTTCCCTCATAACGGCGAAACTTTAATTACTTTGTGTTTTTTGATCGTACAGATTAGAGCAGTGCATCATTTGAATCTGTAAAGGATCTACTTTTATACACACATAATAGCAAAATTAAAAACGCTGTGCTTTCGTAAAATAAAGAAAACAGACAGAGGGCGCTCTCTGCCGTCACTGTCATCTCTCTTCACATACACAAAAATAAAACGACCTAAATCTCAGTAAATATTTGCCTCACAGAGATAATAAATATATGTATAGAAAGCTTGAAATGTCTTAAATAAACCAATTCACATCGAAAACAAATATTTTCTATTTTTGTCATCCGTTTGAAAGTTATGAGGTACAGTTTCTCCAGTTTCACCTCATTAACCGTCCGTGTGGAAACATAGCAAAGGTTCCGTTTGGTGTCCTGATCATTTTTACGTCATTTAAAACACCATAATTACTTTAAAACATTTACAAAAATGTTTTGTCTTTATGCTCTATGTTGAGTTTTGTTTCAATAATAATAATAATCATACATTTTTATAAAGCATCAATATTTGTCCATGCGCATGTTAATTAGTATCAAAAAGTATTAATTAAAGGTACATTTAGAACAGATAAAAATGTGCGATTAGGTTGTGATTAATTATGAGTTAAATCGTGACAATCATGCGATTAATCACGATTATATATTTTAATCGATTGACAGCCTTAATATTAATATGACGTGATATGACCAGCTTGACACTAAAACAGGAAATAGTGATGACTAGTTTTTACTGAAGTACATGTCAAAGCCCAAACTTCTTTACTTTAACTTGAGTAAAAAAGTGAAGTCAGAACTTTTACCAGAGTCTTTTAAAACACCAGAATCTGCACTTTTACTTAAGTGAAGGATGTGTGTACATTTGGCACCTCTGGTTGTCACATTGGGACACCATTTTTGCTACCAGCAGTGTTTTACCAGGAGAAAAAATTTCAGTTTAACATCTCAAACCTTTTGCTGTTAGCTCCAACCAAAAAAATCCTTTCTTTCTGACTCACCTTTTTCAACCGCATGAAAAATTCAGCACAAAAGTGTCAGGGACATGGGAACAAATGCTGGTCTCTAAGGCTACGTCTACATCGATCTGGATAAATCTGAAAACTGTGTTTTTATCTAAAAACACTCATGTCTCTGATCTGCACGTGCACTTTGACCTGCCTCATTTACGCTTGGCGTTTTTAAATTACCGGATTTTTGAAACGTCGCAGCAATGACAAAAACAATTAATCATCATTTAGAAAACATTTGTTTATACACACAGTCCACACTGCGACGCAAAAACACCATGTTCAAATGTATCCCCTTTGGAGAGCGTTTTTAAAAAGCTGTGTCTCAGTGTGGACGGTTGGCCAGAACAGAGAGAAAAAAAAACATTTTTGAACAAAAACATAGTGTGGACTTGGGTTTAGTCTCAGAATGCCTTGCAGATGTACGACAGCCAGTCAGTGATCTATGAGATAATGAGCGCGGTGGGACTGATGCCAGGACTCGCATGAAATTTGAAGCTGTGGAAGATGATCAGTTTGAGCAGATGTACTGTAGACAGACAAAAATGACAGCATCCATGGTGGTATTTTGGATCATGTTCCTGGTGGTGGAGATAGATATAAGGCAAAAGTATAGACTTTTTTCAACCATGTGTGGTTCCTCCTCAAACTTTTACCATGAAGTCAGAGACACATGATTATATCAGACGTCTTTGGATTTGGTAGCATGGAATTTTCTCTTAATTTTAACTAGGAGAACCAAACCTGTTCCAAGACAAAGCGGCTTTATAAAGAAATGTACATGTCCTACACATTTCTCGTTTCAGAATTCCAAACTTTTCCAGACTCAAATATGCAGACTATCCTAAGGATTTACCATCCGAAATAAAATTTTAAATTCCAACTTTAACAGGCGTTCTATTAAAATATCTGGTGTGTGTCAGAGTCAGAATCTCGGATGTTTGCTACCATATTACCAAATAATCGCCAGAAGGTTGTGGTTACTGCAGCTCATACAGATCCACGTTCGATGTACAGCATTTTATTCCAACTGAAATTCTAGAACAGTGCAATGTTTAGAAATGTCTTTTTTTAAACTGCAAACCTTCAATCCTACAGCAACAGAAGGATTGTTCATCTGCAGTTCACCGAAAAAACTACAAAACAGAACTAAAGTCCATTAACAAAAACACATTTTGGCCACATCATCACGATATGTTTATGTTTGAAAATGCATAAACATCTACCCATTTTAACCTTCTGTCCAGACCAAGACATCGTTTTCAATCCATGAAAATTTAGAAAACAATGTTTTTGTGTTTTAGTCATTTGTCGCGTCTTTTTAAAGAGCCGGAAATGCAAAACGCCAGAATTTTTGCTCATGCGCGGCACAGGGATGCGAGCGTTTTCAGACGTTTCAGTGCGGATGAGCAACTTTTGGGAAACGATAAAAAATGAAAAAGTGGACGTGAAGCGTTTTTAGACGAAATCAAAATGTTTGAAATGTATCTGGATTAGTGTAGCCTTTTTTTCTTAAAAAAAAAATATTTTTACAAATTGTATATTTTAGAAAAACGGAACGGTGCAATAGTATGGAAACGCAAATGTTTTTTTCAGTGTATTTTTTTCGCTCCCACTAATCCAGACCAGGAAATCAAATTCAGACCAGTGGTCCAGAACACTCAAAATCAAATTCCATACTTTTTTCATACATTTCCAAAACACGTAGGAACCCAGGATATGGTTTAAATGGCTTGAAGCTGAAGATCTTAATCGTCCTTCTTTGAGCTCCTCCACAAGCACAAAGCTATTGAAACACTTTCTCAGAAGAGTGGATCTTATTATAAGGGCTAAACAGGATTAAATGTGGAATGGGATGTTCAAAAAGAAGCACATACCAATCATATGATCAGGTGTCCACAAACATTTCTGTCTTTATGGTTTATAATCTCTGTGTGCATTGATGTTTTTTCACTACTGCTGATGCCAAACTTTGACATTTTTCACACCTCAGAATCTGTAGTTCAGGATTGACTTTACGTCAAATGGTGCAACTCGGGTCAAGAACTAAAGAAAGTCAAGACAATCATGTTCACCTCCCAATTGATTGTGATTGGAAGATGTTTGATTAAACCAGGCAAAAACAGAGGGTGCTTTTACCTGCCAAATTATTGCCACACAAAAAGAAACCATTCTAACAATTTTCCTAGACTTTTATTTAAAAACTCTTTGGCAAAGCAGGACAAAAAAATGTATCTCCACAAATCAGTGGAGCATTAAAATAAAGCCCAACAAATTAATTTTAAAGAGAATGTACTGAGTCAACTGATTTATAACGGTCCAGGATAAATATGGCTTTCTTGTGAAAATTAATTATAGGTTATAATCTTTGCTTTCTCTCTCTCTCTTTTTTATTCGCTAATTTTTGTAATGAGTTAACATCGAGTTTAAATCTGGAGGTGTTCAGAAGAAAAGAAGCACCTTCTCTGTCCTCGTCTGACTCATACTTATTTCAGAAGTGGCTATGTTTGGCCATTTTCAGGCGGCGGGATCGAGCAGCGTTAACACACATTGGCACGTTCGTTTCTGCTCATTTCATTTCCCCGTCAGAGTGATTTCATCCAGAATAATTAGACGGATTCACTTTAGGAAATGAAGCCAACAGCATTTAAGCAGCGAGCACTCTGAGATGAAAATTCAAAGATTTATGGAGATCAACCTTAAGCTTCTGTCACCTGAAAACCAGGTTTTATGTTTTTATTAATTACAGATCCATCAACTGTCACTTTTAGTACCAGAATCTGTAAAGCAATGAGTGGCAGACTTTTAAAATGGATCATTCATTACCAGTATTGGACTGTGCGTTTCACACCAAGACCTTCAGTGGTGCCCTGCCTGAATCAATCCACCCTTAATTCCATCATTATGACACCATAGAAACCATCAGTATTATAGAGAAGTGCAGTAGAAGAGCTGCATCACAGACAGGAATCTCATACAGTGAGAATGAACGTTATCACTAAAGCAAGAAACCCAATGAACACAATTCAACACGTCTCCTTTCACTGGAGCCACAACTGCACCTCCCACATCATCTCCAGCAGAAGCATCGATATTTACCTCATAAAATCACCCTGGGTTTCCCCTGCATTTTTGTGCATTTTTTCCTGGGGATTTAAAATAAAGGCAAAGTTTGTGTTTTGTGTAAGTTTTAAAGTAAATAAAAGTATAAAAAGTTCATAAAAAAGCTAACAATTTGTTTTGGCGACGTTTCTTCACGATGTCCAGCTTTTGTTGAAACGTCTTGTAAATGTCCTTCTAAGTGTATCTGAGACCAAATCAGTTTCCTTCGTGGCCCGCGGTACGACCTAGAGTGCCTGGGTGGGACCTGGCCGTCGTTTTGGGGGCTCTGTCTGAGCCCCCCTTCGAGCCTCTAGCTGAGGCACCTTTGCATCAAGACCACGTTCTTGTTGGCCATCTGCTCTATCAAGAGAGTAGGGGACTTGCAGGCCCTTTCTGTGGCCCCCTCCTTCATGGAGTTTACCCCAGGTGTGACTAGTGCCTTCCTGTACCCCCGTACGGGTTACATCCCCAAGGTGCCCTCGTTTGTTCAGCTGTTCAGCTGTTTTTTTATTCCACAACGACTGGAGAAACGCGTTATCATAGGGTCTCTGCCCAGAGATTGCCCGGCCAAGGTGCATGATTACCCATAATGGCGAACACGTAGACCTTTAGGGTGGATGGAGCCAACCCCTTGGTGAACTGTCCCTAGAGAAAATCCAGCACTAAACCAATTGGGCAGTGGACTGGATCCAGCTGGTGGCCTCGCCGGTGACGGCCTGCGTCCAATTTCTGACTGATTACACACATATTTCAGAGCGTGAACACATTTAGGCGCATTCCCAAAGCGTTTGGACGCAGCTCGAGTTCCTGAAAGGAAACACGTTGTTCTAGCAGAGTTGCACCGAAGAGAAAAGCTATGAAATAAAAAGAATAAACTATTGGGAATAATTTAATATATATTCTGGGACAAAAAGATATTAAAGCATAAGTCAGTGACTCTGATAGAGTGAAGTCCAGCAGAGAAGAGAAATCCTTGCTGGCCTTGATGTCTCACCACAGTATAAGAGCTACAAGGATCTTAGTAGAAATGGACTCTGATGGCATTTGTTATTATTAAAACCAACATCATCTATCTATCTATCTATCTATCTATCTATCTATCTATCTATCTATCTATCTATCTATCTATCTATCTATCTATCTATCTATCTATCTATATCCCTTTTTCTTTCTTTCTTTATATGTATCAAGCCTTCTTTCTTTTTTCTTTCTCTCTATGTATGTCAAACTTTCTTTCTTTCTTTTACACTTTCACACTGGTATTTTCACACCTTGTTGTGGTGAACTTTCTCTTTTGAAGTTTAAAACGCATTCATCCATGCTATACCGCGAGAGTGTGATTCCTTCCCCGTGTCTCTCGTGAGCTCAGGTGCGTCTATACCCTGAATACACTTGATTTAAATGTCTGTGTATTCAGTGTCTGAGTGACAGCTGGTGCATTTTTTTGTACCCAGTAACGTAAACATCCTCCTTTTTTTTTCTGTTCATTCGTTTTTCACTGACGGACGTCAAATGTTTCGAGAAAAACTGAGTGTGTGTGTGGAGGGGGTGTAGTGGCGGCATGTATGCTTATTTATTTAATAATCTGATTCATTATTAGAGATATTTAGACGTTACATTTATAATGTATTGAATATGTGAACCTACCTGTACAACTGGTACTGAAATCTGAACCTAAAGACTGAACTATAAACAGAAAATGATGTCCAACACAGTCGAGAGTGAAGTTCACTATTGCGAGCAGAGGAGGCCATTAAAAACAAACCTTTTGTGAAAAACAGAAAAATGGATATACAGAGTGTTCAGGAAAAATGTTCTTATTGACCACTCTACAGGATGGAACATCCTCCCGTCCACTACTGTGCTCTAACAAACCCAACCTGCTTTCTGTGAATGTTTCTCACCATCACTTCCTCTTCAATACCTCCTGCTCTTTCATTATTAAAAATACCATGGTCTCAGAAGCCCATGCTGGGTGCACTGACCTTTGGCAAAGAGTCGAGACTTTTCTTTTCTATAAAGGATTGGTTGTGGAAAAAAAAAAAACCTGCCTGCATGTCTATAATAGTCCTATTTCGTGTAAAGAACGTTACCTGACCCGGTTCATGGAAGAAATATACAGCATTTATATACAGCTGAAGAAACATTGCATGGACAAAGGTTTGTGGACACCTGACCATAAGATTGACATGTGCTTCTTTTGAAACATTCATTCCACATTTCAATTTGCTGTTATAAAATTCTTCACTTTTCTGGGAAATTTTCCACTTGATTTTTTGGAGACTTGTGGAGTCCTATTCAGCTACAAGAGTGTAAGTAAAGTCAGGTAGTGATGTAGGAGAGAAGGTGAGGAGGCCTGGAGTGCAGTCAACATGTACATTCATCCTAAAGGTGTTCAGTAGAGTTGGAGCTTAATAGCAGGAGATCGTCCACTCCAAACCGTAAAGTAGATCTTCATGGGGCTTTGTTATGCTGGACCGGGTTTGGTTTGGTCCCTCCAAAGACAAAGATACAATTGTGTTCCTCCAACAGTTTGAGGAAGAATTTACTTTTAAATGTAACAGTAGCGGTTACCTGAGAGCTGTAGTTGTTGATGTAACTCTTGCCTTTATAGCCATTGATCGTACAGGTTTTTTTTTTGTGGCTGCATGTAAGCTGCTAACATTTAGTCAATACCACCCTGTGTTCTAAATCGATATGCGACTAACATGACCTCGTTGATATTACATAAAAAAAACCCTGATGAACAACAGGTAGCTCCGTGAAACAGGTCGCCTGTGAGAGAAGGACAGAGAAGAAGGAGGAAGTGAAGTGATTGAGCTTCCAAAAGAAAAAGAAATGAATGTAGAAACTGCTGTCGTGGGTTTGAATAGCGGTACTGAGAGCTAGTGCGGCGCATGGCGCGACTGATTAGCCGTGAGTGAGCGCGTCTGTACCATTCTTCATCTCGTCACTCATGCAGCATGTGAGCATGTCTTTACAGGATGATTAAACTCGAAACATCTAAACGAGGACGATCCGGAGAGGAGATCTCGTCAAACCCGATTACCACTAACATCACGCAATCGCATGCAGATTCACTCTCACTGCGGGGTTCCTCTCATCGCTAGCTGCTTCGTACGTAGCCTTAATGTATCGTATCGAAATTAGAATCGCATCCGTCTTAGAGATGCACATCCCAACATCGTTTCGTTCTCCTGCACATCAAACCTTTTTTCTTCCAGGAGAGAGTTTTCTACAGTCGCACGCCCACACTGAGAACCCATACCCAACACACACTTTCACCAGAACCACTGAGTTCCCTTTCTTCTGTGTATCCTCGCTTTTCTTAGATCTTAATGTCTTTATTACACACATTCCCTCGACGAACAAAAATATTGGGACACTTGACTTTTACAAATTAGCACAAAGTTGAAGGTACACAACTGTACTGGACGTCTTTGGATGTGGCAGAGGGTAATTGTCCCTTCACTTAAACTAGGAGACCTAAAACCTGTGCACAAAGGCAGCTCCATGAAGATCCAGGGTTGGAGTGGAAGCTCCTTATAATCTGCCACATTAAACTGTAAATATAAACAAATCGCAGGTTGTCATTTGACACTAAATGATGCTCTAATTTAGCATGCAGGCGATCAGTGTGAGAGTAAAGACCCTGATAAAAACCCTGGACACTGGATCTGTTACTATCTGAAGCTATAATTAGTAGATCAAAACCTACAGCTGGATTTCTGGAGACATAAGAGGGCTTATTTAAAATGTATTTCATGACGTTTGAGAGGGAAAAAACACACTAAAGTATATTTTACTGAGCTTGACGAAGCACTTGAAGATCACTTGTGACTTGTTCAAAGCATTCCCACATATATACACACACACACACACACACACACACACACATACACCCTCATTCAATTGCTACCCGTACCCTTGACAAAATATAATTGAATTAAGTAAAACAGAAGGGAGGGATTCGAGGCAGTCAGTTATCTCAAGGCTGTTTTCTTGCCTGGTTTTAGGAAATTAACGACTCCAAAGGCGCTAATTGGCCGTGTGTGTATCGATGCCAGTGTGATGCTAAAAGCCCTACATTTAGTGCCTGGAATTAAAAATGAGCCTCCTTGTCATGATGAAACAGTCAGGGCTTTTCTTTACAGGAAAACAAACAACGCATTCATTAGGACCAGTCAGTCTCGAACAGGAGCCTCCTAGTGGTGAGGATGAGTGGAACGCTGCAAGGAATGTGATTTTCATTGTGCAGGTGATTTATATATATATATGCCATTAATTCTTTAACCATCAATTTTCTTAGAATTTTCACAAGCAGCATCTGTTTAAAGATTGTTAAAGAGCAAATTCTTTTATTTCCCACACTGGTATTTTTTCAGGTTTAAACTTTAATTAATTGCAGTAAAGCTGCCATGAATGCTTTGGATTTCAGATTCATATTCTGTTCATTCCAGCTTCTGTCCTTGATACATTCTTCAGTCTCACTGAACAATGCTGAGGAAAAAAATTTTTTTTCTTTCTGTTTAAAATATTGAGCTCTGTGTTGCATCTATGGGCTCTTTTTGGTTTATTCTTTTTCCTTTCCTTTCCCTGAAGCTAAAATAATATTGAGGACTAGGCTTGGGGTAGGGTTTTGTTAGAGATGGTCAGGGTTAGAGTTGAGGTTTGACAGGAGTTAAGTTGAGGTTTGGTTAGATTAGGCCTAGGCTAGGGTTGGGGGTACCAATGGCCCAGTTGGCATTTACGTCTAGAACATTTTGGCAGATGCAGCATTTTACTGAGGGTTTACAGACCATGTTCAAGGGCTCAACACTGGAAGCTTGGTGGCACTGGGAAAAGTCTAATATCTTAACCAATGGACTTCCACTTCCTTTTGACGCTTGGTTAAAGCTAGGACTAAGCTACTGTACTGAAGACTTGGACCAGGCTGAGGTTGGAGTTTACCAAAGGCTGATATTTGATAGAACAAAGGTGCGGTTTGTTTAGGTTTGATCTTTGACTGGAGTTCAAAATAACAATCACACAATAAACACAGGAAACCAAACAATAAACACAATAAAAAAAACAATTAATAAACACAACAAACAAAATAACACAACAAACCAAACAATAGACAGAACAAAATTAAACAATAAACACAACAAACAACAAACACAACAAAATTGGACAATAAACACAACAAACAATAAATACAACAAAACTAAACAATAAACACAACAAAACAATAAGCACAATAAAGGATTGTATTCAGCAGTGTCAGTTTGAAAATAAATCGTTTAAAACTTGTATAGAAGTTTCAGGACGGAGTTCTTGATGGTGTCAGACATGAGACTCGGAACAGTTTAAGGCTGAAGGCTGTTCGCCCGTCGCCTGATAATGAAACGATGATCGAGGCCGTGAACTAGGAGCGAGTGCAGGCCGTGTTCTCCTCTTTACACATGCATGAGGTGGCACCTCGATCCATTTCATGGTCAAAACTAACGCTGAAATCAGTTTGGACCCTAAATCAGTTGTTGTGCTGTTTTGAGAATGGACCTGAGATCCATTAATGGAGGAAGACAGCGTTTTTACACTATCTGACCTCGACTGCAGCGCGGTTATCACCTGACTGAGAAGATGAGAAGGTGTTACAGAGGGATTAAGGCTCCACTTTAAAAAGCATGTTTTTCACTCGAGTCGAGTCGAGTCAAGTGTGATCGATCGTACTGTAGAGTCCTTGCTATGGCTAGAAGGGGCGGGGCTAATGCTGACATATCAGGCCATACATTCAGGAAATTAGCAGCATTACCCAGAATGTCTATCCATCTCGAGCTGGACATCATCCAGATGGAGCATCTTCTGAACACAAGCTCGTTTACAGAATGGGCTCAGAGTCAGCTGAGCAGTGGAGGTTGTGTAGGAGGAACATCGGTCTAAATAATCTCAGTAGCGAAGGAAAAATTCCCCTGTTTCATGCAGTGTGCTGATTTATAACACGCTTCTGCATCACAGACAAAGTGACGGCTGGAGGTGTGAGAAGGTCATGTGACTTAATATAAATAAATAAACTGATTTATTTATTTTATTCTTTGTCCTATGAGTGCGTTTTATAGCAGCAAACACAAACAGGGACAAAAAATAAGAAACACAACAATAAACATTACAAACCAAACAATAAACACAACAAACAAAATAAACACAAATAAACACAACAAACCAAAAAGTAAACCCAATAAACACAACAATAAAAACACAAAACAACACGTAAACATTAAACACAACAAACCAAACAGTAAAAAAAAATGCAATAAAAATAAAAAAAAAAAATAAACACAACATTAAACACAACAAACCAAACAATAAATTGAACATCAATACACACAGTAAAACCAAAATTAAACACACACACACACACACACACACACACACACACACACATAAAAAAACACAACAAACCAAACAGAAAACAAATAAACACAAGAAACCAAGCAATAAACACAAACAACAATTAACACAACAAACCAATCAATACACACAATAAACGCAAAAATAAACACAACAAATAAAGCAATAAACACAAACAGATCAACAACAAAAAAACAAAAACAGAACAATAAACGACAACCAGAGGAACATACACAAATAAACAAATAAAGCAGAACAAAAAACACAACAATAAACATTGTTAAAACAATATTTATAAGTAAATTGTAATAATTTTCCTCTTTTACATTAATAATTTCTATAATTCATTTATTTAAAGGGTTTTTTTTAACAGCTGATTCATGTTTATTTTTTTTACACATTTCTTTTATTTTTAGGAGTAATTTTTGTCCACATGTACAGTGGCTGTGAAATGTGTGGAAACAGAGTCGTTTTTGGGTTTTGAGACATTTTGTTTTTATTTTTTACCCAACAAACTACATAAAATGGACAGTGAATGAATAAAAAGGTTCTGTGGAGTCCAAATGAGACATTTGTGTCTGTAACAGAAGAACTTGTGTAAGACGGAGAACAGGAGAGAAGATGTGATCAGACTCCCTCACCACCACACTCACACATGGAGGTGGAAGCTTAATGGTTCGGAGTTGTCTTGGAGCAGAGAAGTTTCCGGAAAGTGAAAGTGAACCAACACGGCTCCTATTCCGTACTTCATCACCATGCAGTTCCGTCTGGACTGCGGCTCTTTGGAAGCGACTTCACCGTACAACAAGACGATGAGCTGAAGCGCACGTCTGAGTTCTGTACGTGTTATTTAGAGAGCAGACAAACGTCTGGAGTGATATCCATCATGGAACCACCTGCCCAGTCAACGCACCTAAATCCTACCGAACTGCTCTGAGATGAAGAAGAACATCTCACACTGCTGGTAAGAAGAACATTGCTGGTAAGTTTTACAGGAGACACAGCAAAATGTTTAAGCTGAACGTTTGGAGAAACGTGTCCAGATGCTGAGTGTTCTTCATGCTAAGGCAGGATTTTTCAGTGAAAATAAAATGCAACATCTGGACTTTTATAGATTTGTTTGTTCAGAGGTTCAGGGTAAATCTTCATATTGTTACATTAGTGGGTTTGTTGCATAGAAACAAAAGGAACCTGCACGTGTCCCTCAAACACCATAAAAGATTTAGAGTTTACACATATTTAACAAACCTGTATATTATTTACATACGATCTTTTTTTGGTTTACTTTAATTTCTCCTGTGGCATTAGTTCATGTGGAATATCAGGACATTCAAATGAAAGAAAGAGAACACACACACACACACACACACACACACACACACACACACACACACACGTAAGCAACAGCCAAAAATATAAGTAGGAAGACAGAGAAACCCATCAGTGAAGGTCTGACACAGAAGGAGTGGGCTGTGAAATAGAGCCTCTGTAAAACCACACACACACACACACACACACACACACACACACACACACACACACACACACACACAAACCGCCCACACATCCTCCCTCAACAACCAGCATTATAAAAAAGAGGCCATGGTAAAACAATCCTGCTCAGAAAAATCAGGAGACAAAAAACTGTGAGTCGATGGGAAAATATTCAACATGATCAGAATTCCTGACGTCTCAGACGCTCCAAGCTCCTTGTCTCCAACCCTGATGGAGCTCCTCGTCTCAAACCCTGACCAAGTTTCTCGTCTGGAACTTTGACCAAGTTCCTCATCTCGAACCCTGATAGAGCTCCTCATCTTGAAACCTGAAAGAGCTCCCTGTCTCTAACCCTGACAGAGCTCCTTGTCTTGAACCCTGATGGAGATCATCATCTCAACGCCTGTTGGAGCTCCTTGTCTCTAACCTTGACAGAGCTCCTTGTCTTGAACCCTGATGGAGCTCATCATCTCAACGCCTGTTGGAGCTCCTTGTCTCTAACCTTGACAGAGCTCCTTGTCTTGAACCCTGATGGAGCTCATCATCTCAACGCCTGTTGGAGCTCCTTGTCTCTAACCCTGACAGAGCTCCTTGTCTTGAACCCTGATGAAGCTCATCATCTCGATGCCTGTTGGAGCTCCTTGTTTTGAACCCTGACAGAGCTCCGTGTCTTGAACCCTGATGGAGCTCCTCATCTTAAACCTTGATAGAGATCAACGTCTTTAACCCTGTTGGAGCTCCTCATGCTAAACCCTGATGGAGCTCCCTATCTTGAATCTTGATAGATTTCCTTAAAAGAGAGCTTCTTATCTTAAACCATGGAACACACACATCTGCTCCATGTCCATCTTTATCTCTGTGTTTTTGTCTGCCTCGGTCTCCTCTCATCTCTGTGTTTTTCTGTCTGTCTATCTCTCTCTAATTTAAGAATAAAAGGGTGCTTTTAGTTTGTCTCTCTCTCTGTTCTTTATTCTCTCAGTCTGCTCCTCTCTGTATGTCTCTCTTTCAGTCTCACACTCATTTCTCTTTCTCTCGCTCTCCTTCTGGCTGTTTTATTGTCTCTCTATCTTACTTTGTCTCTCTCAGTCTGTATGTATCTCTCTGACTCTTTTTCTCTCTCTGTCTCTATTTCCCTCAGGCTCTTTCTTTGGACTATATCTCTCTTTGTCTCGCTCTGACTCCATTTATCTCTCGCACTTTTACTCTCTTCATTCTCTATCAAAGAATGTGTACATCTCCATTTCTAGCAGTAAACTCTCAGAGACGCAGTGGATGAGAAAGACAGGACCGGCTCCGTAATGATCCCAGAACATCAGAGACGTTATGTATCGAAGGAACTGAAGGAATTCGAGATCTCCAGCTTGGTGAGGACAGAGCGTCCCTCGTTTAATGTGGGGTTTAAAAACGCTCAACTCACCTCTCGAACATTACAATGAAAGCTTTCTGTAGTCACTGTAAGCTGAAATGTGTCTCTTGGTAAAAGCTCAATATTTAAGTGAAGCCACTTATCAGTAAAGCGTATCTCAGACGTCTGGCTCAGAGCTTCTCCAGAACGACAGGTCTTGAATGCAGTGGTTCAACAAAAAGTGCTTTAAAGAATAAAAAACCACTGAACCGATGACAGGCATGTGAGCAGCGAAGGCTGGATTGTCTGGTCGAGTCCAACAGAAGAGCTTCTATAGATCAGGTCAATGAAAGCGTTCATGCTGGTTCTGTAGAAAGGAGTCAGAAGACACAGAGCATCACAGCTTCCTGCTCAAAGAAGTACACGGTGGTAGAAATGATCAGAGAGCCCATGCTGACCCAACTACACACCGCAGACCTCCACCAGTGGGTACCTGAGCACCAGACCTGGACTATGGAGCAATATAAGAATGTTCTGATTGATGTTTCTGTCCCATCATGTGGGCGTCTGGGTTCTGGTATAAGCAGTGTTATGTTTACACTATTACATTATACACAATATGGCAAAAGTTTGTGGACAACAGAAATTATGCTTCTTTGTGAACATCTCATTCCACATCAAGTCTCCATTTGCTGTTATAATGAGCTCCACTCTTTGGGAAGATGTTCAACTCGATTGTGTGGAAATTTGTGGAGATTCATTTAGCCACAAAGGCCTCCATTTTTCTGGGAAGATGTTCCAGTAGATTTTGTAGGGATTTAGTGGAGATTTATTCAGCCACAGGAGTGTTAATAAAGTCAAGTACTGGATGTAGGTGAGGTGAGGAGGCCTGGGGTGCAGTCAGAGCATATATATATACACTTTTATTCCAAACCAGCATGACGTGTGCTTTCACATTTCTGTTCTGTAACTGTATATTTGTTCCCCTGTGGTTGTACAGCTACACGTATTC
This sequence comes from Silurus meridionalis, assembly GCF_014805685.1. Taxonomy (NCBI): domain Eukaryota; kingdom Metazoa; phylum Chordata; class Actinopteri; order Siluriformes; family Siluridae; genus Silurus; species Silurus meridionalis. The sequence continues at coordinate 1,552,997 of NC_060894.1, read as the reverse complement.
GTAAACAAATCTAACAATCGCATGGCGGATGAAAATACAGCGTCTGGATGAAAACGCGTTATGCGAACACGCCGACGCCACGGCGGCTCCATCCGTTTCCCTCCAGCTGGTTTGTATCCAAAGCTGAAACAATGCGTTAGACGTGATTGTTTTGCTCATTAAATAGCCGCGGCTCTCACGCTCGGCGGAGAATGCCGCCCATTAGCAGCGTTGCACCCTGGGATGCGAAATTCATAAATCCCAAGCTGTCAAGCTTCTCGAATAGCGGCGTTCAAAACAAGGCGACGCGACGTACGGCGCCGATAATTAATATACGCGCTCGAGCAAAATATCCTGACAGCAGCGTGTTTTTTCTTTAATCCGAAGCTAATTGAACATCTGTGCACAGGAAATGTCACTGTATGGATTTTTACCTTAAAGTTCCACATGCATTATGATATTAATTAGTAAACAGATTGTTTAAAAGCAGGCGAGGATCCTATCTCGTCCCGTCTCTTCTCGTCTCGTCTCATCTCGTCAAGTCTCGTCTCGTCTCGTCTCGTCTCCACATTGAAAGTATATTTTTAACTAAAAACTCTGGTGTTTCCATCCTGCTAATGAAACACAAAAGGGATTTTCGTGAGTAAATAAATGGGATTTATCCATCTGTGTGTATAAATGTGCAGGAAAATCCTACGCCTCACTTTTATACGTTATAACCCTCAAAAAAGTTTTTTTTTTTGTTCTTTTAAGGTCGATCTGAAATTTATGTATTTAATTGTGTCATTTTGGATTTTCCAGGCTTGAAAATATTTGACGGCCCATGTACGTTGCCTTCAAAATTTTATTTAAAATAAAAATAAAAAATCTAAAGAAAGGTGCTTTATAGAGTGAGATTCTTTTCTTCACATATCCCAGTGTTTTTAAGAAGCTGGGGTCAGCCATGATCCAGCACCCTGCAGCACAGAAGGTTAAGGGCCTTGCTTAAGGGCCCGATAGCGGCAGTTTAGAGATACCGGGATTTAAACCCCTGACCTTCTGATCAGTAACCCAGAGCCTCAGCTACCTCGCTACCACTTCCCCAGAAAAGGAAAACTGTTGTTTCTAAGCACTAAAGAAGAAAACAGGACCAGTTTGTTTATTTTCTCTGTTTGTTGTAATAAAACCACACAAAATCTTACAACACCAAATCTGATTAATGCCCTAAAGTGTGCAATATTTCCAATCTATCATCTAATTGAACATCAGATACTAACCTGGACGTTAAAGTGAATTTTTTTGAGGAGGAAATTTGCACAAATGATTAGAATATGATACAAACTACAGCTACATATTTAGAGATCGCAGAAATCTATTAGTACATCAGTATACAGGGCAGGTGGTGCAGGGTGGGTGGGTCAGGTTTGGGGTGGTGCAGGACGTGTTTTACAGGGCTGGGTGGGCCGAGGTGGGCCGGAGTGTGGTGGTGCAGGGCAGGGTGGGTCAGAAAGCGCAAGTTCTCCGTAGAACTGACAAGGAAAAATACATGTTTTTTTTTTCTTGCATACGGTGTGATTTATAATGAATGAATGAGTGTGTGTGTGTGTGTGTGTATGTGTGTGTGTGTGTGTGTGTGTGTGTGTGTGTGTGTGTGTGTGTATGTGTATGTGTGTGTGTGCGCTTAAAGCAAAAATAATCAGGTCATACTCGATCAATTTTCTTAAAATCAAGCCCACGGGTTAAACACTAATCCCAATGCCACCATTTCAGTTCAGTGCTGTAGCTCTGTGTGTGTGTGTGTGTGTGTGTGTGTGTGTGTGTGTGTGTGTGTGTGTGTGTGTGTGTGTGTGTGTGTGTGACTCACAAGCCCTCTTTAAACACTAATTATGGCTCGATGACTAAAGCATGACATTACAGTCGGTGTGTCGCTGCTGTAGACGGCTGCGAGCTGAGACTCGGGTTATAATTGCTGATATTGAAGAGCAGAAGAAAAATAAAAATCAGTTGTGTGGATCGACTTTATTCATTCCTGAAGTCTGGAAGCAGAGCAGCTCTGATTAGGAACATACAAAGTAAAGCTGTTTTTGTTGTTGTTGTTGTTGTTGTTGTTTCTCGTCTTGCTTTCATCAGGGACCAAAAACTCTAATCTCACTTTATAAAAAAGATATATCTATAATCAATAAAAGGTAAAGAAATGAGAGAGACAATAAATAAATAAATAAATAAATAAATAAATAAATAAATAAATAAACTGTGTTTGGAGAAAACAATTACCACCATCACCACCACCATCACAACCACCACCACCATCACCACTACTATCACAATTACCATCACCACCACTATCACCACCACCATCATCACCACCACCATCCCCACCATCACCACTACTATCACAATTACTATCACTACCACCATCACCACCACCATCACATTACCATCATCACCACCACCATCCCCACCATCACCACTACTATCACAATTACTATCACTACCACCATCACTACCACCATCACATTACCATCATCACCACCACCATCCCCACCATCACCACTACTATCACAATTACTATCACTACCACCATCACTACCACCATCACATTACCATCATCACCACCACCATCCCCACCATCACCACTACTATCACAATTACTATCACTACCACCATCACTACCACCATCACATTACCATCATCACCACCACCACCACCATCACCACTACTATCACAATTACCATCACTACCACCATCACTACCACCATCACATTACCATCATCACCACCATCACCACTACTATCACAATTACTATTACTACCACCATCACTACCACCATCACCATCACATTACCATCACCACCACCACCATCACCACTACTATCACAATTACCATCACCACCAACATCACCACCACCATCACATTACCATCATCACCACCATCACCACTACTATCACAATTACTATCACTACCACCATCACTACCATCATCACCACCACCACCACCACCATCACCACTACTATCACAAGTACCATCACAACCACCATCACAACCACCATCGCATTACTATCACCACCACAATCACCTAACAGGCTGGATGTATGAAAATCATTCTTCTGATTTTGTCTTGAATATAATATTTTGTATTTGTTTTAGGGAAATAAAAAATAACCAAAAAAATCCACATAGGATTGATCTGTGATCGTAGTCAATGACCTGAGGAGTGTGTCCCCTGCTGAGCTTGAGGGTAATTAGTATCACACCCACACCCACACACACACACACACACACACGCACGCACACACACACACACACACACACACACACACACACACACACACACACACACACACACACACACATTAATATACAGAAGGAATAGTTGTTTTTCCAGTGAATTAGAAATATTAATGATGATTTATAATGAAGGGTGCAGTGTAAACATGCCCCACTAATCAATCAGAGCATCATAAATAGCTGATTAAGCCGACAGACGGATTTCTGTTCTCTCTCTCTCCCCTCCCTCCGTCTCATCTCTCCGTCCGAAATAATGACATAATTACACGACTCGTCTGGTAGACCTTTAGAAAAAGTGGAGAGCCGTGATTTGATTATGTTTAATGATTTTTTTCCTGTTCAAACAGGAAGTCATGATGGCATGTTGAAGTCACGCTGCAGCCAATGAGGATCGAGATACACCAGCCCACATCTATACATATTTAAATAAATAATAAACATTGTTTATTTACTTAAATAATAAATTGTTTGGATTTATGGCACAGGTGTATAAATACTGCATTTATACTTTATTTAATTTAGCATTTACTATTTAAATCAAATAAATAAATGATGTTACTGTATATCCTTGAATAAATGAGGTTGGAAATTTCATATGTTCTCCTTGTGTCCATCTGGGTTGCCATGTGATGGCAGGATTCAGCGATTCACATCAGTGCATTGGCATAAAAGTTAACAATGTGATGCGTTAATTTAGTGTTGATTGGATACAAGTTGGAATTTTTATAGTGATGCATCGTTTTAAACATTTCGTTGGTAAAAACCAATGTATTTATATATAATTATCAGTAGATGCGTTATATTTTTATTATATAAAAAGTGACCAATCATTTGTGACTTTCTTTTGATATGCAGATCGATTTTTGCAGAAATGAGCATTTCTCGAGTGCGTTCTCTCAGCACCGCTGCTGCTACGTGAATATGACGTATCCCAACACTACGAAGGCTGAGGCGTGTCCTGAGAGTCACATAGAATACAGATTAACATGGCAGAGGCAGAGCTGTAATTCCTGCAGACACAACAGGAAAAGAACGTCTGGTTTTACTTCCTCATTATTTTATTGCACTTCAAAGTTAAATGATGATTTGCTGTCTGTCTGAAACAAAGAAATAAAAGTTCAATATCTGTACCACATTTAATTTCATTTTCTCCCCATTGCATCGTATCGCATTAAATGCACCGTAATTCGGGGGGAATCGTATCGTACCTCAGCAGTAGCTGCTTTATATGTATCCTTAATCATATCGTTGGCTAGGCATCGAGATGCGAATCGAATTGACCTCAGTTATGGAGATGCACATCACTAATGTAGCGTAGATACTGTAGACAGATGACTCAAAACTGCCCCATTTGATTTTGTATGCAGGATGAACTCCTGACCCATGAGCAGTGTTCCAGGGATGTGACTCGAGATCTATAGTGATACCAAAGATCAAAAATGTTTAAATTATCAAACAAACAAAAGGAGAGTAGAAATGATTTTGTTTCACTCTTTTCCCAGATTATTAACATATTTGAATGTCTTTCAACATTGTTTTGTTTTTTAAAGTTTTACATGTTCTTCATGGAAATATCCAGGCTTAAAGGAAAATCTACTGGAGCAGATGTTTCTTGCTACGATTACCAAATGATTTATCAAACATCAACCTTTTATTTAACTTCTTCTCGGTTGTTTCCTCCGATCTCTTTCCGTTCCTAGCAGGACACCTCAGATTACTATATTACTGATTTTGATTCCACTGTGAGACCTCAAACCATCACATTTTCATGCTCAGCCCCCAGGTTCCTCCTGTTCCTGAGGGACGTCGCAGTGTCTTCCCTATTGCACAGTTGGCAAATTAGCCTTGAAGGATCACCGGAAGAAAGCATTTAAAGTTTCTGCAGGAACTTTGAGTGTCACGGCATCAGTGTAGGATCATGGATATTAATTCAGTAAACTCAGAGTGACTCTTGTTCATTTCTCTTCATTTAACCATCTCCTGATGTTGGAAACAGTCTGTTAAGGACACGTCTCTGGGGGGTGTCTGTTTCTCTGTTTGTTTAATGTGGTTATGCAGGGTGAAATTAGGTCCAGTGCATCATCAGGAGAATAAAGTCATCCACTTGTGCCACCTGATCCTTTTTGCCTACAGGCTTCTTCAAATCGTTTATCCAGATTTTACCTCTTAAATTGTTAACAGAGCTCTGCAATCTGGCTTCCACCTGAAACTGCTATCTGCAGAGCCCAAACATTACACCAAGACATCTGGTAAGACTCCAGTATGCTCCCATTTCAAAATAAATTCTATCCAAAGTTTCAGCTGCTGGATCACCTTTTCTCAAATTACAAATGACTAATGGTATTGAGCCTGTGGAGTCTTTTATGAGACAAATGCATGTTCCTTTTGTTTTTATGCAACAAACTCATTAAAAGGCAAAACACACAATAACTGGACAGTAAATAAATGAAAAAAAGTTCTGTGGAGTGCAAATAGAACATTTCTGTCTCTAACAGAAGAACTTGAGTGAGAAGGAGAACAGGAGAGAAGATGTGATCAGACTCCCTCACCCCCACACTCACACATGGAGGTGGAAGTTTAATGTTTTGGGGTTGTTCTGGAGCAGAGAAGGTTCTGGAAAGTGAAAGGAATCCTGAACCAACATGGCTCCTATTCCATACTTCAGCACCATGAAGTTCCGTCTGGACTGTGGCTCTTTGGAAGTGACTTCACCGTACAACAAGACGATGAGCTGAAGAGCACGTCTGAGTTCTGTACGTGTTATTTAGAGAGAAAACAGACGTCTGGAGTGATATCTATCATGGAACCACCTGCCCAGTCTCCACACCTCAATCCTACTGAACTGCTCTGAGATAAACAAGAACATCTCCAACTAGTGAAGAACAACTTTAGTGAGTTTTACAAGAGACACAGCAAAGTGTTTCATCTGAGCGTTTGGAGAAAACGAACTGTAAAGCTGTTCCTCATGCTTTATGAAAATAAAGTGAAACATCTGGACATGTATAGATTTGTTGGTCAAAGTAAATCCTAATTCCATTACATTACCGATTTTATTACATAGAAATATACAATAGGTGGTGTGTGTGTGTGTGTGTGTGTGTGTGTGTGTGTGTGTGTGTGTGTGTGTGTGTTTGTGTAAATGCTGATCGTTTATTCTTTCTTAAGAGGTGGTTGTAGAAAAGGAATAATTTGCAGGAAAACACACTGCCAAAAACACACAAATCATGTTTACTGTCACAGAGCTGCTACTGTAAAACAAGACCTCCCCACACACACACACACACACACACACACACACACACACACACACACACACACACACACACACACACCAGAGGCGGGGCATATAAATTATAGCGAGCACTTAACTAGATGAGTAACACAAGATGAGTTGAGGAGAAGACAAACAAAAAAGAAAGTTAACTGCAACTGAGGAAGCAGGAATTAATATATTGGAAGTTTTATGTATTTGTTTATTTACATTAATAATAGGGAGAGATTTTATAAAAATATTATACAATGAATAGAGGAATGAGGTGGGTGCGTTAATAAACATTTGGATACACAAGTAAATAGATAGATTGATAAATAAATAAATAAATAAATAAATAAATAAATAAATAAATAAAATAGATACAGACAGACAGACAGACAGACAGACAGACAGACAGACAGACAGACAGACAGACAGACAGACAGACAGATAGATAGATAGATAGATAGATAGATAGATAGATAGATAGATAGATAGATGGATCTTTATTGTTATTGCATAATACAGGTTCACAGCAACAAAATGCAGTTTAGCATCTACCAAAAGTGCATATAGGAGAAGTTGTGCAAATTGACAAGAGCAGATAAATATGTAAATATGTGTGAAATATTAGTGCAGATGTTAATATGTACATTGTGTACAACTGTACAGAGGTTATACACAGCTTGCAGAATACAACACTAACACTATCCCTTTGCTGGTCCATTCTGTTTAAAGGTCTTCAGGAAATAAAAATGGTAATAAATAGTGAGAGAAACAGTGGCAGGGCAGTTGAATAGTCTTGAATGCTGATGCCACTCAAGTGCTCTGCCCCCACTGACACCTCCACAATGCTGCCCTGCTGCTGCCCTGCTGCTGCCCTGCTGCTGCTGCCTGAGCTGAGATAAAGGTCTGAAGGAAAATATTTCTCCTCCCTAAACAGCTCCTATTCAGAAGAAAGTTTTTTTAGCCATCTCCATCACCAACTTCTCATCCCTCTCACCAAATCAGTCTACAGTCCTAGGTGTAAGGTCCGACTCCCAATTTACCCACAATGCCCTGATCAGACATCTCCAACCTTAACATCTGGATGCAGTAAAACTTATCCATGTCTTTGTTTCCTCAAGGTTAGATCACTGCACTGAGCTCCTCATCAGGATTCCTGCCAAGGTTCTCCACAAACTCCTGCTCTGCCAGGATCCTGATGAGGGATGAACATGTCGGCCCAGTTCTCCGCACTCTGTCTGGGTGTGTGTGGGGGGTGGGGGGGTGGAGGTTGGGGTTGCTGTGGCCAGGTTTGGGTTTGTGAATGGAGGGTGGAGTCGGGGGGATGAGTAGGAACGATGAGCCTGCTTTGTGTTTCAGTAAGCAGCTGGAGAAGATCAATGGGGAGACAAGAGAGAGATGAAAGAGGAGAGAGAGAAGAGCACACACACACACACACACACACACAAACACACATTTACTTAGTAAACTAAATAAAATTTCAAAATTGAAAGAAAGAAGAAAGAAAGAAAGAAAGAAAGAAAGAAAGAAAGAAAGAAAGAAAGAAGAGAGAAAGATAAATAAAGAAAAGAGGTAAGATATAAAGAGACACAACGACTTGGATGTTAGTATTTAACACCTGTAATGTGTCTGGTCTTTACACAACTTTTATTTTTTTTAATATTTGAAGGATAAAAAGACACCTTTATATTATATTATATTTTTATTATATTTGATTATATTTAATTATATTTGATTATATTATATTATAAATATCAGCAGATGTTTTTATTTCCAGTTTGCTGTAAAATGTGTGTATAATTTGAGAGATTTTAAAAGCCAGTATCATAGAAAAAGAATGTAAATAACAATAATATTATATCAGAACTCATTCAAATTAATTAACTTTTATTTGTATTGTGTTTTTAACAATGAACATTGTCTCAAAGCAGCTTTACACAGATAATGTGGTCATTCTTTATACGTGTCTTATCCACCCCAGAACCTCTATCTCCTCTTTCACTTCCACTTCTATCTCTCCCTCTGTCTCCATCTCCACCTCCTCCACTACCTGCTCCTCTATCTTTTCCTCCATATTCTTTAACTCCTTCTCCACTTCCTCATTTAATTTCTCCTCCATCTCCTCATCATTTCCTTATCGACTTCCTTTTCTATCTCTTCCTCCTTGTTCTTCTCCACTTCCTCCTCCATCTTTTCTTAACTCCTCCTCCATCTCCTTATCATTTACTTATCCACTTCCTCTTCTATCTCTTCCTCTGTTTTCTTCTTAACCTCCTCCTCTATTTCCTTCTCCACTTATTCCTCCTCCACCTCTTCCTCTAACTTATCTACCTCCACCTGCAGGTACTTTTCTATCTTCTCCACACAGTGATGCAACACCGACCTCAGAGGAATTAACACTTATTATCAGCTACACATTAAAACAAGCACAAAGCTCACAAATGTGTATCATCAGTGTGTTTACACACAGAACACCTCATTGTCTGTCTTTCTATCATCTATCTATCTATCTATCTATCTATCTATCTATCTATCTATCTATCTATCTGTCTGTCTGTCTGTCTGTCTGTCTGTCTGTCTGTCTGTCTGTCTGTCTGCCTCTCTTTTACTCTCGAACTGTCTCTATCTTTATCTCTGTCTCTCTGTTTATCTCTATTTCTCTCTCAGGTGTTTTTCTCCATACAGAGTTGTGGATGATCCTCTGTTCTGACCTGCGTTCACCTCCTCGGTTAGGTTTTGGTGGTCAGACTGCAGTATGAGTTCACTGGTTACATCTTGTGTATCACTTCTCAAGAACCTTATACAAGCTACATGTTTTTTTGTTTTTGTGAATCATTTAATGATGTTCGGCAGCTAGTTATGTTTGGTTAATGAGCTTTAATAAATTAACTAGTTACGTTCGGTGAATCATTTCAACAATGTTATTCCACACTGGCTGAGCAGCAGTCCAATCTCGCATCATGTTTTATCAGTTAAAATGGTTTTCTTGTTTTTTTCACCCAGTGGATTTTTGCCTCTGCATTTCTGAGAAAGATTTCAGCTTTAACTTTAACAGAAGTACATTTTCCTTTGGAAATGCTGCAGTGTGTGTATCTGTTGTACAGCATGCGCTCGGGTTTGATCTGCTTAGATGAAGGCTGTTGCTATAGTAACCGAGACAACACATTGTCTGAGTCTTTTTGTTATTTTTTTTTTATATATAAAAAGCTATCTGTTTTTTATTTCCTTCATATATATATATATATATATATATATATATATATATATATATATATATATATATATATATATAAAATATATATACACACACACACACACACACACACTCTCACACACACACACACACACACACACACACACACAGTATATAGTAAAGAAAGTCAACTGAACTTGTAAAATATTTGGCGTTTATTGTGCGCTGTAGCTGCTCTGTATACTGAAGGACGCTGCTGCTGCCACAAAGTTACCAAGGTTTCTTTCTTTCTTTTTTCTTTCTTTCTTACTTTCTATATTGTTCTTGAAGTGTTTTCTTTCTTGAAACAGCAGCTCAGTGACTGCTTTCACCTACAGACCGGATGAGTCTCTCTTTTGGTTTAAATACATTTTCGTACGCATTCTTTCTAAGAACTTGTGATAAGAGCCTGTGAGAAAATTCTGAATTCACTAATTGAATCTAAATCTTACTCTACTTTTCATTTTCATCCAATCAAGTAAATTATTCCACACTTTCATTTGTTAAGTATCTTATGATATGTTATAATAATAATAGCTGATTATAAGCGCATGCATAATTAATGAATGAATTAATTCCTGGGGTGAAATTAGCATCGATACATAAACCTCGCCAGTGAATGTGACTTTCACAAACGCAAACTTACACACAACATGATTTTTCTGGATTTTATAGGTGTTTTTTTTGTTCGATCGACGGTGAAGAGAGGGAATGCAAAACGAAATGAATGAAGTACAAAACAAAAGGAAAAAAAAACACAAAAAAGACACCTGTGGACACCTGAATATAAGATTTCTATGTGTTTTATAAACATTCAATCTCAGTCTCCATTTGCTGTATAATAAACTCCACTCTTCTGCGTAGATGTTCCACTAGTCTTTGTGGAAATATGTGGAGATTCGTTCAGCCACGAGGGTGTTAGTAAAGTCCGCTAGGTGAGAAGGTGAGAAGGTGAGAAGGTCAGTGTTCACATTCATCACAAAGCTGTTCAACGCACATGTAAAGCAGATCTTCATAAAGCTGGCTTCGTGCACAGGGGCATCGTCATGCTGGAATGGGTTTGGGTCTCCTAGTTAAAGAGAAAATATGATTTTATACCATCCAAAGACGTCCGATACAATTGTGTGTCTCCAAATTTGTGGTAAGAACCATATTTGGTTGGTAAAGTCTCAATTATTTTGTCTAAATAGTGCATGTGAAGTGTTTTTTTTTTGTTGTTGTTGTTCTTTTTTACACCTGAGAAGTTTGAATGCACTGAGATCGTAAAACTGACCCTTTATAACAGAGTCATTATAACATCACAAACATGTCGTAATCTAAAGTGGTGTGTTTATTAAATTTGTCTTAGCCGAGGTATTTCACTGGAGTGTTTCCCAATCTCTTCCTCTGAGACCTGTTTCTCTGCATGTGTGTGTTTTTCTCTAATCCAAACTCATCAGATTCCACTCGTGCTAATTACCAAGTCCTTCATGAGTGGAAATAGAGAAGCCAAAACACTGAAATGAGTTCCTCTGAAATCAGGAGTGAGGAGAAAAATAACACTCAGAGAGAAAATAGAGAAAGAAACACCGAATGAAGAACCTTCACCCCAGACCTGAGTGGCTTCAGTAACACGCACCATTGACATAAGAAGAGTAACTGATACTTATTAGTATTGTAGGTTCAAATGAATGTGTTACATCATGGCAGTGATGAATTCTGGATTGTGATTGGTCTAAAGATGATCATTAATTTGTATTATTTTTAAAAAATGATTATTAGTATTAGTAATAATAGTATTAATGATGATGATGATGGTGATGATGATGATGATGGTGATGATGATTGACACATGGCACAAGGATCACAGAGGCAAATGTAAAACAGGTAGTAAACCTCTTGGTCATGGACCGGAATCAGGTCAGGTGATCTTCAAATAGTATAAACAGGTGAGAAACATGAACCAAAATCCAAACCAGGTCAAACTTTAACAGGCAGTTAGAACAATAAGGTTTGATCATTTCAGTTACAAACGTAAAAACTAAGTGAATGTTTCACAGTGACTGTGTGATCCAGAGGCCATGTCCACACTGATTCATTTTCGTTTAAAAACATATTTTTGATCTCGATTTTGGCTTTTTGTCCACACTGTCACAACGGTGTCAGTCAACGAAACATAGCTTTTTGAAAATGCTCTCCAAAGTGAAAAAACGTCGTTTTCAAAAGCGGTGACGCTTATTTTTGTCACATGACCGAGTCTTCCCTCGACATTGACGCAACGTTATAAAGCGATGGAAAGTGAATAAACGGCAGGCAGAAATGACGCAGGTTAAAGCGTCTTAACTTTTTTTACTCAGTACAAGTGTTTTCTGACCTTTCAGTGTGGATGAGCAACTTTCAGGAAACGAGTGAAGATGATCACGTGGACGCGGTGCGTTTTTAGACGGAAACACCGGAGGCTCGTTATACAGAGTGTGAATATATAAGGAGTAGACCTGGCCTCAGTCAGAGGCAGATGATGACAAAATATTTTTATCATTATTTTATATATATATTCTTATTATTATTATTGATTCACTTGTTCTGATATTTCTATAGTAATATTCACTTGCCAATCAGAAATGTATTATTCATTAAACTTCATTATTCACAGAGAGAGAGAGAGAGAGAGAGAGAGAGAGAGACTGCTGATGAACATATTTTTTTCTTTTGGTTAATGAGCTTGAATAAATTAGCTAGTTAAGTTTGGTTAATGATCTTAAAAAAATAGCTAGCTAGATAATCTGGTTAATGAGCTTGAATAAATTAGCTAGCTAGTTAAGATTGGTTAATGAGCATGAATATATTAGCTAGCTAGTTAAGTAGATTAGCTAGTTAAGATTGGTTAATGAGCATAAATATATTAGCTAGCTAGTTAAGTAGATTAGCTAGTTAAGTATGGTAAATCAATTTAGGATTCATTTCAACAATGTTATTCCACACTGGCTGAGCAGCAGTCCAATCTCTCTTCATGTGTCTGATTAGCCTATGCTTTATATATATATATATATATATAATTATTTTCCTCATGGCTCAGCTCTTTTCATCAGTTTTCTTGTTTAAATTCCTGAACATTTTAGTACATTTATTTTCACCCAGTGGATTTTCACTTCTGTATTTCTGAAGAAATTTGAGTTTTTACTGAAAAGTTCAAATGTCCAAATACTTCTGTTTATACAGTGAATGTTGTGATACATTATTTTCTGTAAATTACATTTTATACATAAAGCTTGAAAATTGGGTGCATTTAGTTTAGTTACAGGGGAAATCTGTAAAACCCGTCCCAGCAATTTGGCATCAAACACGAGCTCATGCCTACAGCGGGCTGAAAATAGCTCTGCTCTAAATCCGATCAGGACTGAAGAACGAGAACGTGTTATATACACACACCGATCGCTCTTAATCCGCCTCCGACCCACCCGTCCCCGTTCCCTTTCATTCACCTACATGACTAATGCAGCCGCTTGTGTACATAAACGCCGTGAGCTATTCTGAGACCCTCAGGCCACAAATCATCTCTTCTCCTGCTAAGAAAACAGGACCGGCTCTCGTTCGCTTCCTCCCTCTGTTTCTCTTCCTTTTCTTCACGGTTTAAACGGATGATGAACACACAATTTCTGAACACACCCACGAGAGGAACTGGGTTTTAATCAGAGGTGGGAAACACTCCATTTCTTTGTGAACATCCCATTCCACATTTAGTCTCCATTCACTAATATAATTCCCTCCACTCTTCTTGGAAGATGTTCCACTAGATTTGGTGGAGATCTGTGCTCTTTCATCTAATAGGGTGTTAGTCAAGTCAGGATGGAGGTAAGAAGGTGAGGAGGCCTAACAGTCACATCCATACCTTGAATAGGGATGGAGCTCTTTAGCAGGAGATCTTCCACAAATTTTCATCCAATGTAATGTGCTGGCATTGTGCACTATAGCGTGTTATAACTTCTTTTTTATTCCTCAAGGCGTGAAGGTATTTTACTTCCTTCCTGTTAATGTAATTAATACTGTGAGATGAGTTGAGTGTAAATCCTGCCTTGAATAATAAATAACATCCTACTGCAGTGTGACATCACATCCAGAGTCACAAGCTGCTTTTATTTAATGTCTTTCTTCATCCTTTATGTGAATTGTTATAAAAAAACATCAGCCTCTTATCCAGGGTTGAGAGGTGAAAGGAAAATATAATGATGCCGCTTCCGTAGACTTTTTATACAATTGTGAGCCTCTGACTTTTTTGCCGAAGAACCACACATGGCTGAAAACTCAGGTGTCCCAAAACTTTTGCTGATCGTGTTCAGGTTGGACCGCAGCAGCTCTCGTCTGAAACGATAAACTCGTGAACGGAATAATGCACTAAATATCCCATGTTTATATTAAACACATTCAAAAGGCTCTGTTTTGTTGTGGAAAATACTAAATAATATTCATACATATGATGATGGGATTCGAATAAAAAAAAGAAACAAACACTGACGGTGATGAAAACTCAGACTTTTCAACGTTAACAGCATGCGATGTGTAATTATTGAGACGATCTTCTTACAAGACGTTAATGACCGTAAAAATAACTAAGCAAATTAAATCAGCCGAAAGAAAGAAAGAATTCTGTATATTTAAAAGCGTTGTAGTGAAAATATAATAATTATCCAGCATGTGATTAAAGGTTTCTGTACAGTGTGTATCCACTCAGCAGCACATGGACACCTGGACATTCATCTTGTTCTCAGATCAGCAGGCAGTTAATAAACTCATGGAGATACAGAAACTGATTTGGTGAAGTGATTAATGAGGAGATGGTTATTCTTCATTCGCAGCTCGTTACTGACTTGTTGAGGAAACAACTGGGCATAAATCCATGCTGGTACAGATCACAATCTTCAGGTGATGTTCAAAGATCAAACATCAGAATGTAGGAAAAATGTGACCACAGTACCGGAGTGGTGCAAAAAACTAAAAACATCCTGTGAGCAGCAGTTCTGTGGTTTGTTAATAAGAGAGTAGTGATCTTTTCACTGATTCCTCCATGATCTATCACTGATCCAACGATCCCACCATTCTCCTTCCACTGCTCCAGTGATCCCTCATTCTCCACCACTTCCTTCATCCTCTACCACCACACAACATTTCCTCCATCATCTACTACTGCACCATGCTGCTCTCATTCTCCACTGCTTCACTGATTCCTTCATCCTTTACCACTCAATCCATCCTCTACCACTGCGCTACTGATTCCTCCATCCTCCACTACTCCAGCCATCCTCGACCACTGCTTCTCTGATCCCTCCATCCTCTACTACTCCATCCTCTACCACTGCTTCTCTGATCCCTCTATCCTCTACTACTCCATCCTCTACCACTGCGCTACTGATTCCTCCATCCTCCACTACTCCATCCATCCTCTACCACTGCTTCTCTGATCCCTCTATCCTCTACTACTCCATCCTCTACCACTGCTCTACTGATTCCTCCATCCTCCACTACTCTATTTATTATTTACCACTGCTCAACTGATCCCTCCATCCTCTACCACTCCAACCATCCTCTACCACTGCTTCTCTGACCCCCTCATCCTCTACTACTCCAATTATCCTCTACCACTTTTCTGATCCCTCTATCCTCTACTACTCCATCCTCTACCACTGCTCCACTGATCCCTCCATCAGCTACCACTCCATCCATCTTCTACCACTGCTCCTTTGATCCATCCATCCTCCCTCATAGACATAATTACCACTTACGTGATAAAAGAAACTTCCACCTGATGTCCAAACTCCTGAGTCACTATCAAACTTTAATCATATTTAAAGATCTTCCTCTTCCAGCAGGACCTAAATGAACACTTCTCCTTTACAGAAACTTACTTTTCTAACTGTATTTCCTTGCAACAAAGTTTTATTCTTAGTCTGTGACCTAATAAACCAGGATCAGAACGGGTTTATTGATAAAGACTTCAAAGCATGTTTGTTGCTCTGTATAACGAGGCATCTGCCAAATGCCGTAAACGGAAATTTATAGAAACTCCAATAAACGCTTTTTACGACTGTGGTGAGCAGAAAAGCATCTCAGAACATTGAACCATTAGGTGGATGAGCTCCAACAGCAAAAGATCACTTAAGGTTAACTGTTGTTTGGCCAGAACAGGAACTTGATTTTATCTGATTTATCCAGTGACCAGATGCAAACCAGATGTGGGACATCATTCCTACAGCACACTCAGCATTTTGATGTCCAGGTCAAAGAATAAGAAACGTGTACAATCAGAATCCTCAGTGAAATAAAAAATCAGTTACACGTGTCCACAGGTCTCACTCATGGACATGTCTCTCTCCAGATATCATTATACCTGCATTGTTTGTCTTCTTGAGTTGAGGATTGTCCAGGCTGATGGAACTACTGTATGCTGTCAGCAAATGACATGACCTCATGTGTGTCCATGTTTCAAAGAAACAAAATGCAGCAGCTGGTCAGATGACAGGCTTACAATAATTTCTTCACAGCTATTGGATAAAAGTCAAACTTGGAGACCACTCCATGAGGGAGGATTGATTAGACAGTGGTGAAACCGGTGTTTTTCTTTTCTTTGAGTTTATGAGTTCAAAAGACTTCTATGGTCCTTGTGTCAGCAGGGAAGGCTGGTGGAGGTTGTGTGATGGTGTGAGGAATCCAACACTGAGCTCCTGGAGAGGTTTTTGAAAGTAACTGCGCAACTCTCATCATTTTCATTAGATTAGATTAGATTAGATTAGATTAGATTCAACATTATTGTCATTGTGCAGAGTACAAGTTTAGGGCCAATGAAATGCAGTTATCATTTAACCAGAAGTGTCAATATTGATGTATACAAATAAATCCAATTTAAATATATAAACACAGAAGGACATCATCTGAAAGTGACCTACACTGTACACCACTATACACTATACACCCTCATCACTATATACCATGTTCCATGTACATGAAAATGAGGTTTACAGGCCACTTGAAGAAATGAAGGTGAAAGACCTAATGAACGATGATAATTACCAACGATGCAAACACGTGAATCTCACATTATTAATGAAAATAATAAAAATGAAAAAGTTGACAAAATTTCCTGTGTATCTCATGGCCATTTCGAGATGTTAAGAGATGTTAAATAGATTTGGAAATGAATGCGATGATAATAAAATTTCTGGAGAATTGAAATATAATTCTGGTTGTATATCAAGATAAAGTGCACTGTGAAGTGCTGAGGATTGTGTAGGGTGTATTTATTTATTTATTTATTTATTTGGGGAGATGAATGATGAATTAGTAAGAAGATGTTTTATGAACCAGGAAGCAGGAACGGAGATCAGCAGAACGTAGAGCAACTGCAGCAAGTACAGAAGATATCTAAATCTGATGGGGGAAAAAAATAAAAATAAAACAAACCAAAAAATAAAGTTGAAAAATTTGTATAGTTTAAAAAAAAGTTATAATGTGATGTAAAAAAAATTAACAATGAAGTACATCCAAAAGATTTTTTATTTTATAATGTGTTGAAACAAATGATGGAATTAATGAAAAATGAAGTGAAAATATTTTGGGTAGAAACAGTGGAAATACTGAATCATGTAATAGAAATAAAATGTAAAATAAAAAATTAAGCAAAAAAAGAATAAATAAAAAAAAAACACATGAAAAGAATTTATTGAGTGGTAAAAAGACAGATGAACACAAATGACTGGAATGCAAAAAAATAATCAATATGAAGGTCATGTGAAGGTCAATGAGCAGAAGTACTCTGCCCTCTGATCACTCACTGTTATTCTTATTATCCTTAATGGCAGTGAACACTGTGTACATAACTAACTTGGGAAAAAACACATAATGAGGCTGTTTACTCGCAGTGTGTGTGTGTGTGTGTGTGTGTGTGTGTGTGTGTGTGTGTGTGTGTGTGTGTGTGTGTGTGTGTTTAACTAGTCTCTTTACCCAGAAAAATGGGACATTTTTGAGAAAAGTGTTTCCTGTTAAAAGGGTTAGAAATGAGCAAGCTGGGTTTATGTTTAATGCAGACAGACAGACAGACAGACAGACAGACAGACGGATAGACAGATAGATAGATAGATAGATAGATAGATAGATAGATAGATAGATAGATAGATAGATAGATAGATAGATAGATAGATAGATAGATAGATAGACAACTAGAGATACATATCTATCCTTGCTAAACACAATTTCACACTCTCTCCATTTCTCTCTCTCTCTCTCTCTCTCTCTTTCTCTCTGAACAAACTGTGATGGTGAGAATCACAAGGTTAGTTTTTTATAAAACTAAGAGTACTGATAAGTGAAAGTGCTTAACCTTCAAACAGCCTGGTTTTCACACTGCATGCTGTGGGACACTGACAGTATGAGCTGCTCGAGACACACTTCTCGTCCTCGTCTCATCACGTCACTCACGTTTCATCCCCTGCTTCAGGATCGTACCCTTTTATTCTGTGCTGTTTCTAATTTTACTGAAAACACCTGATCACTGATTATCTTTTTGCAGGATTTCACAAGTAGTGAGATATCTATCTATCTATCTATCTATCTATCTATCTATCTATCTATCTATCTATCTATCTATGACAGCACAGCACTTTGCTACAATTTACATTCATTTTATTTATGTATTTATTTGTGTGTGTGTGTGTGTGTGTGTGTGTGTGTGTGTGTGTGTGTGTTATTTCCAGTCAGACTCTCTGAGAGAAGTGTGCACGCACTCGCCACTCATGATAGCGGTCATACCAGAAGCACTAGAATAAATTATTGATGGTTGTTTTGTTGCCTGGGATGAGGAGGTCTTTGGAGAGGTACGGGGTCATGAGCTCCTGGTGTGCTTACACACTGCATGTGTCCAGACACTTTGCTTGGGGCCATTGTGTCTGCAACAATCCTAAAAATCCTGCTGAAAAAGAAGAAGAAATGCGTCTTAGCCCAGAATCGATGCTTATACAGCAGCTCTTAATACATGAATCCATCGCTACAACAAGACTTAAACCAGAATAATGCAGTTTAGATCAGACTAAACCAGCGTCACTCCTCAGTTAAGACCAGCACAAACCAGTTTAGACCAGCACAAACCAGTTTGGATCAGCACTAACCAGTTCAGACCAACACAAAGCAGTTTAGATCAACACTAACCAGTTCAGAGCAGCACAAACCAGTTTAGACCAGCGAGACACAGTTCAGACCAGCACAAACCAGTTCAGTTCAGTGCAAACTATTGCAGAAGAACTAGACAAGCAGAAAAACACAGTTCAGCACAAACTGGTTCGTACAAGTAAAGAAACCAGTTCAGACCAGTACAAACCAGTTCAGACGAGTAGAAAGCTTAGACAGGAAACAAACCTGCTCAGACTCCCACCAACCAGCACAGAAAAGAACCAAACCAGCTTTGGCCAACAGAAACCATTTTAGACTAGACAAACTCATTACAGACCAGTGGAATAGAATTCAGACCAGTACATGAACTCAAACCAACAGATATCAGCAGAGACAAACAGGAACTAACTTGAACTAGTACAAAGCACCTCAAACCAGCAGAAACCAGATTAGACCAGCACACCATCTCAGACATCATCTTATTTTCAGCAGTAATACCTGTAGAAAAGCTCCAAAAAGACACGCTGGTCTCCTTTTATTGCCATCTTTTTACTTTAGTGTACATGTTGCACCATCCTCAAAGAGAAACCAATCATTTCAGACAAAAGATCTTCTCAAAGGAAAAATCAAAATTCAGCCTTGTGACTTACTGCTGCGAAACATGAACAACATTCATCTGGAGTGAAAAGGAATTTCAGCTCTCCTAAGCAGGCAGCTAACAGACAGAAGCTGCAGGAGTTCAGGGCGGGAACGTAAAACTGAAATATTTATTTAGTTAGACATTTTTCCGAGTTTTGTGAGGAATAAGATATTTGGAGAAATGTGATGAAACCCCACCATGAGCTTACTTATTCTAGAACAACACTCCATCATTCCAGATACTCCTGGATAATTAACTTACAATGAGCTAGTTTTTTATTCATTTGAAAGAAGAACACACCTTTTTTATACAATTAGTGCTACATTTCCATCCAGAGTGAGACAGCTATTGTAGACATTTTCTAATGACCTCACTGAGCTCCAAGGAGGAGTTTTGCATGTGTTGGAACTTAT
This sequence comes from Silurus meridionalis, assembly GCF_014805685.1. Classification (NCBI taxonomy): domain Eukaryota; kingdom Metazoa; phylum Chordata; class Actinopteri; order Siluriformes; family Siluridae; genus Silurus; species Silurus meridionalis. Next base: position 1,533,075 of record NC_060894.1, on the reverse strand, counting down.
ATGGTGAATATGGTAATATGTGATAAATGCCTTGGGGAAGAATTTGAGTTTGAAGATGAACTGGAGAAGAAAATGGGAAATAGAATAAAAAATAGCACCAGGAGGTACTCCAAACAGCTTTATTACAACTTGCAAACCGGCTTGTTGCAGTGTGTGGCGTACGGTCTGAGCACTGACAACCTCTAAAGCAATACTGCTGGATACACGACGTACAGCTGTTATCACTGAGGGTGTACTCACTTTTGTTGCAAGTTATTTAGACAATAATGGCTGTCTGTTGAGTTATATTCAGAGGACTGTAAATCTGTACAAACTGCACACTGACTACTTTAAAATATATCCAAGTTTCATTTCTATAGTATTGTCCCTTGAGAAGATACTAAAATTGTTACTGAAATGTGAGGGGTGCACTTACTTTCGTAAGGTATTGTATATATGTTACCATAAACAGCGGCAGTAAGCATCTCAGTGGCAGCTGCTTCAGTTCCTGCTGAGAGAATTCAACAAATCCGAGCTGTCATGAGTACCGAGAGGTCGTGTAGATTCTCGCAGGAAGTCCTGTCACTGGTGTGTGAAATGTGTTTCTTTACCCGGCTGCTGCTTCTGTTCCTCCGGGGCAGAGGGAAATGAGAATGATATGATCAGGAATTGGACGCTCTGCCTGTTACTGCCACGGAAACACGGATGAAACTTTCATGCGAAGCTGAAAAAACACACAACAGAACACTTCAGGAACCAGAGGATTCCGAGTCTGAGATGGTGTTCCGAGACCATTTAGTACTTGATATTTGTCCTACTGCTGCTTCTTCTAATATACAATCATCCCCATAGTAACAGCTCTTTTACAGGTAATCGTACCCAGGACTCAATACACCAATAGGTTTGTAAAAAACGTGCTAAAAATAATCAATAATAATTACTGATTATTAACCACAGCCCAGACAGGAAAGAAACCAGCTCAGACAGGAAAGAAACCAGCTCAGACAGGAAACAAACCAGCTCAGACAGGAAACAAACCAGCTCAGACAGGAAACAAACCAGCTCAGACCACAAAAACACCAGCTCAGACAGGAAAAAACAGCTCAGACAGAAAAAATACCAGCTCAGACAAGAAAAACACCAGTTAAGGTGGGAAATATACCAGCTCAGACAGACAAAATACCAGTTTAGACAGGAAAAATACCAGCTCAGACTGGAAAAACCAGCTCAGATAGGAAAAACACCAGCTCAGACAAGAAATATTTTAGCTCTGACAGGAAAAATACCAACTTGAACAGGAAACAATCCAGCTCAGACAGGAAATATGCAAGCTTAGACAGGAAACAAACCTCATTAAATGACCACTCATACTGGAATAGCAAATTCTTTCTATTTAAATGACATGTTTAAAAAAAATCTGTGCTGGTTGCGTATGGTCTGAGCTGGTTTGTGCTACAGTCGTCTGAACCTGTTTCTTTTACTAGAACTTGTTCATATTGGTCCAAACTGGTGGTCTGAACTAGTTTGTTTCTTGTTAAGGGTAAAACCTGTACAATGTGTAGGACTAGAAACCTGATTTGGATAAAATGTGGTTAAGTGCTTTAGCTCAATGGGTAAGATGTTGGATTTTTGATTAGAAGGTTGTGAGTCAGAAGGTTGTTTTTATGCAGCCAAGCTGCGCTGATGTAAACGCAACTACTGTGCCACTGTAATTGATTCAAGGTTGTTGATTTGTTACATACAAGTTACATACATACCGGCATTTTCATTTCTTCTTCTACTTTCTCATGAACACTTTGCAGTTTGAGAAGCTCAGCACCTTTTTGCCTGCATATCACAGCTACCTTCCTCGGTTCTCCCAAATGTGATGAAGGTCTAATGATGTTCTTGGCCTATGTGTTGTCTCATTTGCCCCGTATTTATACCTCTGAAAAAACAGGACTTCAAGGTTGAACTACATCCTGCTCCGAGTCACCAGGTGTATTAAACAATGTAAAATATTATTGGAAATTTACTCCAATATATTTTATTCATATGAAATACAGAAAGGCGGCAACTGAGATAAAAAACTGTGTTGTGTTTGCGATTGTTGTAAATCTTTGAGAGCATTTAGTGGAATTGTTAAAGAATTGGTTTATGAAGATGATTTATCACAGCTTGAAATGCACATATTTACCTGTGCTAATATTAGTGGACGGCACTGTATGTATATATATATATATATATATATATATATAGATATAGATATAGATAAATCTATATAAAGTTGAGTGTGTGAGGCTCAGTGTGATATACTGTACTGTATATGATTAATCTGTTTGGATGTTTTTTAACTGGGACAAAAAAACTAAAAAAAAGTGCTTTTGTGTTTCTTTTCTTTGCCGCTGGGAGGAAAAAATGGTGAAAAAATGCCTCTTGACAACATAATGGATTTTATTTGAACACAAGCGCCAGCTGAGTAAAACCAAGCGAATACAGCACAACCTTTTCTCTTTCACTTTTTTCACTTCATCTATCACCTCTAAAATCACTTCAAAATAGTCACGTTACACAGTAACACAGTGCTCCCAGCGTTCCTGCACTTCGGGAACGTGTCCTGGAAGTCTTCTTTTAGATCGTATCAAGCACATTTGCGCCAGATCTCCGCAATGGTGTCAAAATGGTGACCTTTGAGCTGAACCTTCATCTGTGGGAAGAGGGCGAAGCCTGCAGGAGACAAATCTGGTGACAAGGGTGGGTGCGGAAGTGAGATCTGGTGTGAAACTCATGTGTGAGAAGACCGTGGTGACAGGGCGCATTGTTGTCCTTCTAACTTTCTGTCAACAGCATGATGATGCTCGACTGTTGGATCGGACCACACGGACCACCCTTCACTTCCTCACGTGCATCAATGAGCCTCGGCCGCCCACGACCCTGTAACCGCGTTCACCACTGTTCCTTCCTTGGAGCACTTTTGATAGATTCTGACCACTGCAGACCAGGAACATCACACAAGAGCTGCAGTTTTGGAGATGCTCTGACCCAGACGTCTAGACGCCACAATTTGTCAAACTCGCTCAAATCCTTACGCTTGTTTTTCCTGCTTCTTTCATCAACTTCAAGGACAAAATGTTCACCTGCTGCCTAATAAATAAATCCACCCGCTAACAGGTGCCATGATGAAGAGATCATCAGTGTTCTTTACTTCACCACTTATAATGTTTAATGTTATAATGTTATGTCTGATCGGTGTATATGTGTGTGGTACACAATTGTATAGTATATTGTTGGATGCAGTAGCATCAAATTTAGTAAAGAACAATGAGATATGAGAGTCGATTACAGAGTTCAGGCACAAAACTGGTGCTTTACACTTGGTGTAGTCCAAATTGCGACTGTAGCTCAGTGTTTAAGATTTTGGACTTTGGTTTGTTTTGAAAAAAAGGTTTTGTACCATTCAGGCTTCTTGACCAGACAGTGTTACAGTTTCTTCAAAGTCGAGCCATCAGACTTTACAGTAACACACATGTTAAAAATGTTGTTACGATGTTGTTTTTATTGTACTGTATTGTATCTTTTGCACAAACGTCGTCTGCACGCATTTACTCAAAGTTTATGTCGTCATGTTTGTAGCTCTGCTGGGGTTCTAGTTTTAATTCTATGGCGTCTATGTTGTTTTATGTGGCACCTTCATCCTCGAGCATCGTGGCTTTGTTTTATTGTGTGTTATACAACAATCAAAATTAGACAGAAAAAAAAATTACTTTTAACTTATCTAAATTGAGTATGCTAATGAAGGAATTCGCTAATGTTCTATGCAAAGCTAGGTTAACACACACACACACACACACACACACACACACACACACACACACACACAGGATGCTGGAACTAACAATACCACCAAATGATGCGGTATAAAATCCTAGTGAGAAAAACACCACACCTGCCCTCTGCACCACAAGCCAAATGATCCAGGCTTCACCTTCTCCACTGCTTCCTCCTCCTCCACAACCTATAAATAAAATAGCCGTCTCGGCCTCAAACTGCCATCTGTGTGTGAGCGTCTACGTTCCGAACGGCAAGCCATCCAGACGGGAGGCTGCACAGGTTTCTGGGACGTGTGATATGGATGTGAGTTTGACGTGTCTGCTGAATCCTCCAGGACGTTCTTCAACCTTCTCGTTCCTTCATCCAGCCAGATAGAGATAAAGAGGTTTGGATTATGATTGGTCAGAAGGTGCTGAGGAATTTTCTATAACAGCAGCTTTGTCAGAAAATCACAGATTTATTATTATTATTATTATTATTATTATTATTAATGCACCCAATGTAAAACCCTATTGTTGCCATAGTAACAGCTCGCTACGTTATTGTTGCCATAGTAACAGTAAGTTTTTTTAACCATGATGAATGAGCGACTGTTTACAGGTAGCCGCAATCACGTAACCGAGAACAAGAACTGATTGCATAAGTATTTACCCCCCGTGGCTGCAGCTTTTGCAGAATAAAGATATAGTTTTTTCGTCAGACGATTTGCTCGCTAATTAAGATTTCTATTGCGACAAAACATTAGCATGGGAGTTTATTGCGCTCGTTTTCCCCATAGCAGAATATTTTATTTCAATTCTATCGATTCGATCACATTCCACATCGCAGCTTTAATTAAAAAAAAAACAAGATTCTGAATACATTTGCAGTATTTCCATGCAGCGTCGTTGACACCTTTGAGACTTGATCCTGTTTAATATTTATTATCATGTTGAGCCACTAGACATAAAACATGCTAACTTTAGCGTGTCGCCATTACAAGAGCATTTTAGATTTTTGTTACATCCAAAAAACACCTGTACTGCTGTTTGCACTCGTCTGTCTCGTGTCATTTGCTCCACATCTCGTTCTTTACTTCCCTTTGTACATTACTGTATAATTACTACATGATCTTTATATGGTCACCTGATCATCACTGGATTTTTATCTCATTTCACCTACACCTTTTTATACAGCATAATATTTATATGCAGTGGTACCTTGACCTACGAGTGCATTAATGTACGAGTTTTCCGAGGTACGAGCGGTCACTCGGTCAATTTTTTGCTTTGCTACGCGAGCAAAAAATTGAGGTACGAGCTCGAGACGCCGCTGCTGGAGGGCGAAACGATGCCAGAAAGCGAAGGTTGTGCCGAAAATTAAGATAAGCAAAGAAGAAAAAGTAAACAATTAAAAGTTTAGGGATACGTAGTGTACAGGAGTGATAGCAAAAAATCGAGTTTTCCCTCCGCCTCCGCTTATCGACCTTTAAGTTACATCTTCATCTTTAGAAAGAGAGCGAAGTCTGCAGGAGCTCAATCTGGTGTCTAGGGTGGGTACAGAAGCGAGATTCGATGTTGCTCGTTCTCCGACGATCATCATGCACGAGTAGCTGAAAGGTTTCAACATTTTCAATGTATTGGACGTCTTTGGATGCTGTAGCATAACATTTAGCATACACTTAAACTAAGAAACTCCAACTTGTTCCCGTTCCGGCATGAGTGTTTCAGGTTGGAGTGGAAGATCTAGAGCTATGGAGATCCAACACTATTGAACTATTGCATGTGAATGCTGACTGCACCCCAGGCCTTCTCCCCTTTTTGCTTACATCAGGACCTGACTTTACTAACACCCCTGTGGATTAATAAATCTCCACAAATTCTAGTGGAACATCTTCTCAGAAGAGTGGAGGTTATTATAACAGTGACTAAGGACTGAATGTGGAATGGGATGTTCAAGAAGAAGCACATACCATACAGCACATATATACAGTATTGCTATTTGCACTTCTGGTTAGATGCCAACTGCATTTCTTTGGCTCTGTACTTTGTATTCTGCACAATGACAATAAAGTTGAATCTAATTGAATCGAATGTAATCTAATTACATCATTAATCACAGAACATCTCCCTTTAGCTCGCGCTGACGTCACGCACAAGCCGCATCGTGGATCCAAGCACAGAAAATATCGAGATTACGTCCCCGTTCATCGTGTGCTTTTCTTATCAGCTTAGATGTTCAGGTTTTCTCCTCATTGTTCCGAGGCGTATTTCCTGTTTCTGTTCTGTCGTTGCGCATTTTTGTCAATTTCGAATTCTGCGTTCTTTCCACAATCAATTCAAACAAGAATCTTCAATTAATAAACGTCTTTGTGCTTCTCTGCACTTGTTTTCTTTCTTCTCTTCTCTTTTTTTTACCCTTTCGCCAAATCAATTCCGGTCGAATATTCAGATCAGAGAATCACAGATAAAGGTCAGGGCTGAAGCTCAGACCCGAGGCTTCTTCACGTCCTTGGGTTTGATGCTCTGTATAGCTTCAGTTCAGATCACACATGATCACTGTAGTGTATACAGGACACTATCTCGCTCTGGGTCTGCAGGAAAACTTCGATCTGCACGTGTGCTTCGTTAGGAACCTCGAGAAATAGAGGTCTTTCATCTTCTTAAGCTCTGAACACACTTTTCATATTTACAGAGTAGCTTTTCTTAGCTAGACGGCTTTTTGTTTACGCATAATTCTTTTATTAATGGTTATCAACAAAGCCCATGTGCTCAGGACGCTCAACCCTCCATCAACCCCTGACTGTTTCTCAACCCTGGATTACGACCTTCTTATTTTTTCTATAACAATTCACATTAGAGATGCGGAAAGACATTAAATAAAAGCAGCTTGTGACTCTGGGTGTGATGTCAGACTGCAGTAGGACCAGCGCTGATGTTATTTATTATTCAAGGCAGGATTTACACTCAACTCATCTCACAGTATTAATTACATTAACAGGAAGGAAGTAAAATACCTTCACGCCTTGAGGAATAAGAAAGAAGTTATGAGCTACACTAAAAGTATTTGGACGCCGGACCTCTTCAGCCATATGTGGTTCTTTACCAAATTGTCAGCACAAATTTGTACACACAATTGTGCAGGACGTCTTTGGATGAAGTGGCATGAGATTTTCCTTCACTTGAACTAGGAGAATCAAACCTGTCCACAATGCCAGCACCATGAAGATATGCTTTACATGAGTTGTTGATGTGTGAAAGATCTCCTGCTAATGAGCTCCAACCCTATTTAACTACTGGATGTAAACACTAACTGCACCCCAGGCCTCCTCACCTTCTCACCTTCAGCACTTTACTAACACCCTTGTAGCTGAATGATTTAGTGGAACAGTGGAATCTAGTGGAACATCTTCCCAGGAGATCTCCCCTCTTTCTACCAAGTCAACCTTGTTTCTTTTTTTATTAGTTTATCAGCCCACCAACACCTTCTGACCAATTGGGAATCCAATCTAATTCAGTTTTATTTCTATAGAACCTGTAACAATGGATATTGTTCTAAAGCAGGACATAAAAAGGTTTTAAAGTTGAATGTATACGTTTATTTACTATTAGTTTCTTCCTAGTGTATGAGCCTGTGGTGACCGTGGTGAAGGAGAAACTCCCTGAGACTTCACAAGGAAAAAACCTTCAGAGAAACCAGATTTAAAAGGGAACCTCATCTTCATCCTCATCCTCATCAACAAATGTCTGTTCATTACAGTTCCATCATTATTGAGGTGCTTTATTGAGTGATAAGTGCTGAAATGTAGAACTGTTCCTGCACACTGTGATCCTTTCTTTCTTTCTTTCTTTCTTTCTTTCTTTCTTTCTTTCTTTCTTTCTTTCTTTCTTTCTTTCGTTATAGAAACTATTGGTCACCTTTCTTTCTTTCTTTTTTTCTCTTTTTTTTTCTTTCTTTCTTTCTTTCTTTCTTCTTTCTTTCTTTCTTTCAGTGTAAAGTTTTCATTTTCTTTCTTTCTTTCTTTCTTTCTTTCTTTCTTTCTTTCTTTCTTTCTTTCAGTGTAAAGTTTTCATTTTCTTTCTTTCTTTCTTTTTCTTTCTTTCTTTCTTTCTTTCTTTCTTTCTTTCTTCTTTCTTTCTTTCTTTCTTTCTTTCTTTTTTCTTGTTATAGAAACTATTGGTCACCTTTCTTTCTTTCTTTCTTTCTTACCTTCTTTCTTTCTTTCAGTGTAAAGTTTTCATTTTCTGTCTTTCTTTCTTTCTTTCTTTCTTTTCTTTCTTTCTTTCTTTCTTTCTTTCTTTCCTTCTTTCTTCCTGTTGTTGACGTAAACTTTTTTTCTTGCTGTATGTTGTAGATGTGTAGTGTGAAAGAGAATTGAAGAAGGGAGTGAAGTCTTTCCAGTTCACCTCATTCCAACTGAGGACTTTCAGAAATAGAGCCAGATTTCCAAAAAAGAGGCGGAGCTTATTGTGAATAATCAAGGACATGTGACTCTCAAACAGACCGGCCTGCTGAACTAGACGATAGGGTTTTCTCTCTCTCTCTCTCTCTCTCTCTCTCTCTCTCTCTCTCTCTCTCTCTCTCTCTCTCTCTCTCTCTCTCTCTCAGCAGGATGGATGTAGCAAACAGAAATGAAGAATTTACCCATTGTTTTGCCCGAGTGCGAGTTCTCCAAGATCAACAAGCCTACCTACACAAAACCTCCAGCAGCTGAAGCTCCGTGTTGCCATGGGTACAGCGAGCCCACTGGCTGCAATGCGGCCATTTCTGAGCAGAGAATATGTGTGTCTCCGATTACTCACACGGATCAGCAAAATGAATTAGAGAGCAGCCGGAGAGCACTGCTTTAAAAACCCCTGCTGTAATACGAGTCAAATTACACCTGCATGCTACCTAATAATCTCTCGCATTATATATATACAATTATATTTCTGTACACGGAACACTTTTCTCCATACAGTGTGTTTCCTTCTTCCTTTCTTCTGTGTTTACTTTTTGAATTTTATTTTATTTTACCTTCACTTTTTAACTTCCTTTCCTCCTTTCTTTCTTTCTTAACCCTGATTCTATTATTTAAGTATTCATTCATTCATTCATTCATTCATTCATTCATTCATTCATTCTGTCATACGCGTTTTCCCCCATGCTCCTTCCTTCCTTCCTTCCTTCCTTCCTTCCTTCCTTCCTTCCTTCCTTCCTTCCTCATGAAGTCTCAGGGAGTTTTTCCTTCACTACAGTCGCTACTGGATCACTCATTAGGGATAAACTTCCTTTCTTCTTTCCATCCTTTCTTCATTTCTTCATTCATTCATTCTCTCATACCCTTCTTTACCCATCCTCTAATCCCTCCTTCCTTCCTTTCTTCCTTAATTTATTTATTAATATTTATTATTTATTAATTCTTCCATTTTCTTCTTTGCCTCCTTCATTACTGTTGATGCTATGATGCCTCAAACTCCTGTAACCATAACAGGTTCTCCATCAAGTTCTTCTTTTTCTTTCTTTCTTTCTTTCTTTCTTTCTTTCTTTCTTTCTTTCTTTCTTTCTTTCTTTTTGGTTCTTTTTTATTTTATTGTATTCTTTATGGTCTAGTTCTTTTTTCTAGTAATTAGAACTATACTAAAAAAGAGAGAGATTAAGCTGAAATAAATATCGGGAGAACAGAGATAAAACAGGATGCATGGATCAATCATCAATAATCAAACCGAGTTCGATAGAAAAAACACGGACTCGACTAGTCTCGGCTCGTCTCGTCTCGACTCGACTCGGCTCGCCCCTGCTAAGCTCAGCTCATCTTTCTTCCCTCCTTCCGTCTTTTTCCTCTTTCTCAGTGTGTGGATACATTTCCTTTAAATGCATTGCTTTATTTTTTGTATACAAATGTATTAGCTACCATTTTTAATAAAAAAAACAAAAAAAAACAAATAAACATTGAATTTTTATCCTGTTAGAGTTATAGTTTATTGAACATCTGTGTGGAAAGACCATGTGACCAACTACTGAGGCATAAAGATAATGTTTGTGTCATTTATAATGAAACTGCTATGATGACAGATGTTTCATGAATAAACTCGTACTTTAATTATCGTAGGTGTGTTGGGTTTTGAGGATCCATGTGTTTGTGTGTGTGTGTGTGTGTGTGTGTGTGTGTGTGTGTGTGTGTGTGTGTGTGTGTGTGTGTGTTCAGTGTCTGCTGCGTCGATTGAGCTGCCTGTGATGCCACTTTGCTGTATTGACCTCCTCTGAATAGCTGCTTCACTGTAGTGTTGTGGTTTCGGTGGTCCAGGGCATCGTTAATGCTGTGGATGGGAATTTTTTTCAGCTTCAGACTAATTCCTGTGGGGTTTCCTCCATCTTCCTGGTTTTGCTTTGAACTTTGTGAGGTTTGATTCTGCTTTATTTGGAGTTTTTTTAAACATTCAGTAATTGCCTGTAACCGTTTAACAGTGTCCCATTAAACAGTGTTTATTCCTGACATGTTTTACCTCAGGCAGGTTTTCGAGCTTTAACGATGTGTTTCTCCAGATCATTAGAAAGCCAGCCACAGTGCCTCCTCCCTGGACCACGAGCTTCTCATTAGTGTGGCTTCTGGACATTTAATCGTCCGTTTGATATCACGCTTCACCTGCATCTGCTGGAAATTGTTGCTGCGATCAATGACCTTGCAATGACCTTGTGTTGTTTTGGTTACAAAAGACTCATCGCATGTTGATCTGATGCCTGGTGTATCTCAGGGGTTCTACCTTGGAACGTTTGTTCTCATGAATATAGATTTCCACTGTGCTGGAAGATATTAATAATGACAGGCTAAAACCCTGTGATTTTTAGTGAGTAATATAAACTTTTTCTCAGCATTTTAATGAGGAAGTGGACGAGGACGCAGTACAGTAGTGTGCGTGCATTTCTAAAATACAGACATCATTCACTGTATTTACTTTAATTGCTTCCCTTAAAAAAATGTAATGAATAGTGTCATCAAAATAAAATGTATAAATGTGTAAATAATATGAGTGAAAGTGGAAGCTTAGTGCTTAAGGCTTTCGATCGAATGGTCATGAGTTCGAATCCCAGCCACACCAATCTGCCACTATAGATAAGGGCATCTACCACATGCCATAAATGTTAATCATACAACTCAAACGATTTTGCATTTCACAAACGCCCAGTCTTTACTTATTATACTTCCAATTTATTTCGGATTATTTGCAGCGAAATAGAATTTCAGTGAGTGCATAGTGTTCTTAAGCCAATCTGGCAACCCTGTCATTATTTGTCTCAACTGCTGCAAACACAATCCCACTCCCACCCATAACTATGGGGCAGCGTGAGTCCTGCCTCTTTTGGACTTCTAGTACTTTGTTTTCAAAGAAACTGTTCAATGCTCTGATGCAGACCTGGTTCTCAACCCACACTGTGCTGAGTGAACTGATACCTATTGCGTTTATATTTATCACATTTGGCAGATACCATCATCCATAACAACTTACATTTATCTCATTTCTACACCTTAATAGGTGACCTTGGTGAGACCCAAGGGCCCAGCAGTGGCAGCCTGGTGAACATGAACACTTTAATGACAATAACATTGTGATACTTTAAATCTGGACTTATATCAATAATCCATACCCATCTATATATATATATATATATATATACTTTATAGTTTATACTATAATTGTATAATTTTATTTACCATATATTTTTATTTTATTTCTTTTATTTATATATTTATATTTAAATTCATTTATACTCTGTACAAGTGTATATGTGACAAATACAATAAAATGGGTTTGATTTGCAAATTTGATTAGAAAACAATTTGATTTGGTGGTGCTAGGATTTGATAATTCCTTCCACTCTTCTGGGAAGATGTTCCACTAGAGTTTGGAGTGTGTTTGTGGACATTTGTGTAACAAGGGTGTTTATAGTAAAGTGAGGCACTGATGTAGTCAGTGTTCACAATCATTCCAAAGGTGTTCAGTAGCGATGAGATCAGAGCTCTATAGCAGGCCACTTAAGATCTTTCTCTCCATTGCATGTAAAGCAGATCTTCATGGAGCTCGCTTTGTGCACAGGGGCATCGCCATGCTGGAACAGGTTTGGGTTTTCAAGTCTGAATGATTTTATTATACCGCATTTAAAAAACATCCTTTACAATTGTGTGCCTCCAGATTTGTGAAAACAGTTTGGGGAAGAACCACATATGGCAGGAAAGGTCAGGTGTCCCAATACTTTTGGAAATGTAGTTTTTGTGGTTGCATAACCAGCTGAACATCACTCTGGATGAGCTCCTGTCTTCGATCCTGTACATTTTTTTTTCCCATAAGTTTGTCTTTTTTTCATCTGATTAAAGCTGAGGTTGCCACATCTCCTCTACGCTTTTTATTTACCTCCGCAAGCATTTTCACAATTTGGCACGTTTGGGATTTTTTTTGTCACCAAGGCTGGGACTGTTTGAAATGAGATTTTGGAATGCTCTGCCGAGTGTGAAAGCTCTTTATGAAATCGTGTTTCACCTGAAGCCTGAACACGACGTTCTGCTGCGACTGCTTCATCCCAAATCTTAAAAGTTTTACAATGGAAACAAAAAAGAGCCTTTTATGGTCTGAATGGTGAAAACCTCCCAGGTATTCACTGAAAATGGATTTCTCATTATTGATTGATTTATTGCTTGATTGGTTGATTTATTGATTGATTGAGTGATTTATTCTATAAAACATCCACATTTTTCTCTTTCATCAGACTAAAGGCTGAGATTACCCAGGCACATTACTCTCTCTTTCTTTCTTTCTTTCTTTCTTTCTTTCTGATAAAATTTTTATCTTTTGTTTTGTTTTTATTATTATTATTCATTAGAAGGTCTATTGGTAGGTCAGAGAAGTATCACAAAAAAGAGTATAATGAAATAAATAAGAACAAAACAGAGATAGAATATGATGCATGCGCACATTGATAGATCAAAAATCAAACCAAGTTTAACAGAAAAAACACCAACTTTGGCTCAGCCCAGATCAGCCCTGCTTGGCTCAGCTAGGCTCAGCTCGACTAGGCTCAGCTTGGTTTGGTATAACCTGGCGAGGCTCGTCTTGGCTAAGCTTGGTTTGGTTTGGTTTGGTTTGGTTTGGTTTGACCCGGCTACGCCCTGCTCGGCCCTGCTCAGTTAGCTAGGCTTGGCTTGGCTCAGCTTAGCTTGCAGTTGCTTGACTCTGGCTTGCTTGACTCTACAGACTGAAATCACACACAGCAAATCTGAAATTTCAGGTATGTGTATGTGTTTGGTTTTTTAGGATGGTGTGGGTTTTTTCAGCTGAAGGAAACGACTCGACTCAGAATGTAAACACCTGCTACGAAATCAAGAACAAAAAGTCCATAGCTAGCAGATGGATAAACATTCACAGTGACCTTTTTCTTTGTCAGCTTCAGCCTTCATCATAAAAAAACCCGGACCTTTCAAGGTAAACTGGTGTGAAGTAAAATCTCCAATGTTCTCACCAGCTCATGGAGTGAGACATCAGGTAGGTTTGGGAATAAATGTGTTCAGACCTGTTCCACAGAAAAGCTGTCAGGTTCTTTTTCTAAAAAAAACAAAAAAAACTCAATCACATTTGCACATTTACTCCTTTTCCTTAACAAACAACAGACAGACAGAGAGACAGAGAGACAGAGAGAGTGAGAGACAGACAGACAGACAGACAGACAGATAGACAGATAGATAGATAGATAGATAGATAGATAGATAGATAGATAGATAGATAGATAGATAGATAGATAGATAGATAGATAGTCTTTAGATACAGTCTTTATTTAAAACATACAAAAAATTCACAAATTAACAGTTATAAATAATTCACTTTGTGTGTTAAATACATTTTACATTTGAATTATTTATTTATAACTGTTTATTTGGGAGGTTTTTTTTTTAACAAGCAAAAACAAATTAAACAATTATTACATTATACTAATAAATACTTTATTTAGTAAGTTCTTCACAGGCTTTTCTGATTCGCTAATTTATAATTTTCTAATTTTTTTGCTTTTTTGCACCTTAAAATCTTTCTTTTTTATTAAACAATAAATAAATACCTTTTTTGTTTACAGGCTTTGCTGATTTCTTTACTTGTTCATTCTTGCTGAGAATGAAAATATAGAAAAAAAAAGAAAATAGTGATGCTTATTCTTTGTTTTATTTTTGAAGATAATAGAACAAATATCACACAATAAATAAATAAATAAATAAATAAATAAATAAATAAATAAATAACCAAATAAATAAATAAATAATGCTGTCAATTGATTTTCTACAGTCTACAGTAATAGCCACCCTGGCTTTTTTAATTCCCAAAGCGCACACACACACACACACACACACACGCACACACACTTTAGTGTGGACTATACACTCAGCTTATCCTGTTTCTGACTTTACCAAACATGTTTTTCTTCCTCTGGTTCCTGCTCCTGGTCTGTGCTCAGTCTGGTCCAGTTTGTTCTCATCTTTCCTGCACGTTTGTTGTACTTCTGTCTCTTATTTTTCTTTTTTTCTTAAATTTAGGGTCAGCTTGCCCTTTCAGTAAAACCCATGAAGGATCTATGCAGGTTTCCTGAATTAAAGAAAGTGTTCCTGTAGAACTCATCTGGAGAACTTTCAAGAAGGTTTTTTTTCTCAGAAGCTGTGAAGATTGCTGTTGCGTTTTTTTCCATCTCCATGCGCCTGTTCTCTCACTGCTAAAAGGAAAAAAATAGTTTTTTTTATTTATATTGAAGCGTATCTTACTCCTCAACCATTATACAGAGAAACCCATGAAAAAAAGAAAAGTATTTCAAGCCCAAATGGGACCTAATGGGTCTAAAGCTTTCAGTGGGGCCTGATGGACGAGTGTGGAGGCTAACGTTAATGCTCTTCTCTTCTGCTTTCTGCAGAACTTGTCTTTAGCTTTTGCTGACTGTCTCACAGTGAAATCAGTGTAAATCTGATGGTTAGTGTTCCCCTTCAGGAACTCGAGCTGCATCAACAACGCTTTGGGAACACCTCTGTGCATCCACGCTCTGAACCACGTGACGTCACCAGCGGGTTGATGTCACAACCAGGAAGCCATAAGTGACCATGACCTTGCAATTGGTCGATATCAGCTCAATCAAAGCACTTGGCAACCCAGCATTGAGATGTTGTTCTTACCTATCTAGGCATGGTGTGGAATTCGGCCACTATGCGGGCACAGTTATCACTTGCTCGAGTCGAGTATATCCTCACGGCCGTCAAGAGGTAAAAGAAGGAGTTTTTCACTGTAAAGCATTTCCTCTCAGATCTAAGGGGCCATCATGTTCTGATCCGTACAGACAACACATCTGTGGTCTTTTGCATCAACCACCAGGGGGTCTTCGCTCTTACCTCCTTTACAAGCTGGTACAACAGATCCTCCTGTGGGCCCAAGGGAAGCTGTTTTTACTGAGGGCAGTATACATCCCAGGGCAGTTGAACCAGGAAGCAGATGCCCTTTCGAGGCAAAGGTCGTGGCCTGGGAGTGGAGGCTTCACCTGAATGTGGAAAAGCAGATATGGAGGAAGTTTTACAGAGCACAAGTGGACCTCTTTGCAACTCAAAAAAACTCACACTGTCCCCTCTGGCTTTTCCTGAGTCCTCTTGGACTGGACGCTATGGTGCAGGCGTGGCCGAAGCTATGCCTGTACACTTTTCCTCCTGTAGCGCTGCTCCCGGGAGTTCTGGAGAAAGTTTGCCAGGATGGAGCCCGCCTCCTTCTGGTAGCCCCGTGCTACCCATGGTTTGTTGACCTGGTAAACCTTCTCAAACACCCTCCCTGGGTGATTCCTCTGTCTTTAGGAAGGGGGCGCTTTGCTTTACTGCCACCTGGAGCTGTGGAGGCTGGGTCCTTTGTCAGGTCCTATAGCTTTGACATTAGTGGCCACTCCTGTCCCTTCTGTCTTTCGACCTAGCTGTGCCCATCCACACTAGGCAGGGATTTGTCAGTCTGGCAGTTTTGTACTCTCGTTCCCAAAGTGTTGTTGACACAGCTCGAGTTCCTGAAAGGGAACGTCTTTAGGTTACATATGTAACTCTGGTTCCTAGAGAGAACCAGACAATGTGTCTCGGTGCTAACGCCGTCTCCAGCATGTGCTTGTATAGCTTCCTGGTCGTGATGTGTTAGCTTTATTCAATGCTAGAGACTCAAAGCACTTTTGTATGCCGCTCTGGACAAGGGCGTCTGCTAAATGCCGCAAATGTAAATGTAAATGAAGTAGACATGGAGTGGGAAAGAAAGAGAAGGAGAGTTTGAGACACAGAAAGATACAAATAGAAAGAGCGTTTAAATGAGAGGCAGAGACAGTCAGTCACACAGAGAGAGACTTTGAATAAAAAGAGCATCACTGGAGGATGACGAGAAATCAGGAAGACCTTGGACAAGCTTGATCAAGATGAAGAGATGAAGATGCAGCTCAAAGATCGCTGTTTTGATGCCGTTGCAGAGATCCGGCACGAATAGCAGAAGATGCAACACGCTTCGAAAAGAAGACTTCCAGGACACGTTCTAGAAGTACACTGGGAGCGCTGTATTACTGTGCAATATGACTATTTGAAAGGTAACAGTGTGTAAATGTAGATAAATAGCGTGTTTTTTATCTACATTTACTGTACTTAAATCATTTTTAGCTCCTTTCTAGTTTTACTGAGTATCAAAGATGTAAAGCAACTTTTACTCTCAACTGCATTTATGATTCAATAGACTTTTACTCCACTATATTTTAATTGACGATCACCGTTACCAATTACATTTTGCACCTCTGTTGAAGACTTTTTATCACCGCTGGCCTCATTTTCAGTCTAAAGAAAGCTCCAATACATTCCGAACACATTTTGAGAACCTGCTTTTGTTGTAATTGAATAAAAATATTGTTTCTCTCTGAGCTGCATCACATCACAGTCAGCTCGAATATTTGGTTTTACTGGATCTAATCCATCTGATTATTTACTTTAATTTAATTTGTCAATTGAATACTAATGCTTCTTCTACTTTTTGACATGATACTGTAATTTTATCGGTTAATTAAAGATCCTTTTTTGAAAGAACGTTTCCTACTTTGTCTTTTTTTGACCGATTAGCTTGATTTGCTTTGTTTCATTCTGGTGTGTTGAAGACGCTGTTGTGTTGATGGTTAATGTGGTGTTGAAGTGTACAATTGAGTTTGTATTTTAAATAAAAATTTACAAATCTAGTTTTTTTGCCTTGTTACTAACATGTGTCTTGGTGTTGAGGACGAGTGCATCTTTGAGCGACGAGTCAAATACTCAAATGCTGTTCATATCAGTCACTTGAAGACTTTTACTTGAGTCATATTGGAATTGGTGACTTGTAATGGAGAAAATGTAGTAGTATTCTTACCCAATTATGATTTTCAGGTCCTCTTTACACCTCTGATTCTTTCCTTGTAGCACTTCCTGCGTTTGTAGCGTGGTGGTGATGGTGATGTAAGGACCTTCACACCTCCTGCAGTGTGAAGAGCTTCTTCTCATGCTTGGCTTTGTCAGCTGTGTTGCTTTCAAATAATTCACTTTCTTGGCCTTTGGTCACTTCTTGGCTCTGTGTGGTGTGTGTGCTGCGGTGTTCAGGTCTTTAATGTGTCTGTGTGCTGTTTCTGACCAGGATGGAATGTATCCCAGCTGATCTCAACTTCTTCCATCTGTTCTCCACCTGCACTGCACTCTAGACCTTTATTCTTCATCATATGGCTGTTTTTTAGGTGGTTTTATCAAGTCCAGGTCCAGGTGTTTTTTTTTTCTTTTTCTTTGTGCATTGTACAGGTCTGTGAGAAAGTATTTGCCCTATTTCTAATTCTTTATCTTTTTGCATATTTATCACACTTGACAAACTGATAAGCCACAATAAGAGATTATATACACACACACACACACACACACACACACACACACACACACACCTATATACACACACACAGCTCTAAAGCAGGAGATATTGATCTCCAACTCCATGCAAAGCAGATCTTCATGGATCTGGCTTTGTGCACAGGGGCATCATCATGCTGGAACAGGTTTGGATCTCCTAGTTCGAGTGAAGGGAAAATTTCATGCCACAGCATCCAAAGGTTGTCGGATACAATTGTAAGCCTCCAACTTTGTGGTAACAGTTTGGAGAAGAGCCACATATGGCTGAAAAAGTCAGGTGTCACAATACATTGTCCATATAGTGTGTACATGTATATACAGTACATACATCTATATATGCAAATGTATAATCTTAGAGAATCTAAGAGATGCCCTCCATGCTCACCTCTCAGTTGGAGGTCCGTATATTTGGTACCTGAGCCTTCAGCGAGGATTTACCCAACTTAATCCACCACTTAATACCACCACTATCACATCTCAGTTATAGAAACCATCAATACAATACAAAAACCCAAAAGGAGAGGCCGACCTCTCCTCACCATGTCTAGCTTTTCTGGAAAAGTTTGCCTTGAAAATGCATTTTTAAGTATGTCTGAGACCAAATCAATTTCTCTTCCTCCATCAGCCATTGTAGGCGTAAAAAAGTCTAACTCAGATGTATTAATGTGTGCAAAACTACAGACGTGTTTTGAAAGTCAAACTTGGCTGTAACAGTTTCCCTCTGACCAACCAATCAGAAGACGGAGAAATGCTGACGCTATTCTGGGCCAGCTAGAATTTAAAAATCTGATTGGTTAAAGAAACAGACCTATTGCTAATATAGTCTAAGGTACATCATCCAGCAGTACTGATTCTGAAGGCTCTGGGCAGATTAGATTGACATGGCAGCACATAGAGGCTGAAATCTGATTGGACAAAAAAATCGAACATCCACATACACGTACTGGAAGCAGTGCAGCTGAGAGAAACGCTATGAAATAAAGAGAATAAACTGTTGGGAATAAATTAATACAATTTCATCAAACAAATATTAGAATTTAGATTGTAAATGTAGGTCAGTGCTTCTGATAGTGTTTAAGGCCAACAGCTTTACTGCCCCTGATATCCCACCACTGTTGGTATTATACCACTACTGTATATATTATATTATATTATATTATATTATATTATATTATATTATATTAAACCTTTTTCATAATTTCTAAGTTATACTATACTTTTAATATACTTATACTTTATACTTAATTAATTTACTTTATTTTGATCCTTGTATTCTATTACTATTTTTCATGTTTACATGTTGGACAGTCGTAAAAATGTAAAATGTAAAAAAAAGAAATTTACATTTTGAATATGTTAATTTAAATGAATTTAAAAATATAAAAGGTGCTAGATAACTAGAAATTGGTTGAGATCTTCAAAACTGATCGAAATTTGAATGAGATCATTAAACAGTAAATATTGAATATTACACAATAAAAAATGCAGCTCTTAAATAATGATTTTGGTTATTAAGGGGGGAAAAAAGATCTCCAACCCCCCCCCCTTTTTTTACGAATAAACCATATAAAAAAAATATTTAACGGAGTTCAATATTTGTCCACTGTAGGACACCATGCATCAAAACGCAGCACAACATGCCATCAGTTATTTCATGCCATCATGCCACATCATGCCATCAGCACCTCTGGCTCTGGTGTTTTCTGCTTTCCTGAGTCGTTTTGAACCTGTTCTGTTGTTTCGTTGTCCCCGCTGTCTGCATGTCTGGACTTTTTGTTCCCGATGTCCCCATACTCAAAGCACCGCATAGGATATACACATTATAGCCACTTTCCCTGTGTTTCCACATGAAGTTCACATTTAATGTCCCTTCATGGTTGTTCAGAGACATATAAACTTGTTTCCTGAAAGTTCCCTGGCAGTGTTTTTGCAGCTGAGCGGAATCACGGTCATATTGCTGGCAAACTTCCTTAATGATCACTTTGTTGCACCTTCACTCTGTTTTCCCCGTGTTATTTTAACAAGTGTGGTGACTAGGCTTCGTTTGTTCATGAACACCGTTATTGCATTATTTATTTAGAAGCAGAGTAGATGCTTCCACACACAGCAGGACCTCCTTCACTGTACTCCAGCTCCACTCTTCAGCACACACCTTCAGCCATGATGAAGCGACAACATCTCCACGCCGAACTGGAGCTCCTGTCAAGAAAGACTCTGTTCACACTGCAACCTGGTAGTGATCGAAACTGAGCTGCGGTTTTTCTCAGAATTGTTTAAAATATCCACTGTTTCCCCAAAATTTCTCTCGATTTAACACTTGGAGTGCAAACCGAGCAGCTTTGCTTCATTTTTGATGAAGAAGCCAAATATCCCAAAGCCCTATTTCTGGATTTAGTTCTCTTCAATTGAAGACCACTATGTGCAGCTAGGGTTGGTTTTACATCTACAGCCTAAAGATCCATAAAGCTGCTGAGCAACTCAAGAACTTTGAGAATGGATTTGGTCTGTAAAGAAGATCAACAGTCTGCTACAATAACAGTGCTGCATTCTGTGGTTCTACATTCTACACAGCTTAGCGTTGGAGCTGTAATGAATGGAGATTCAGTGTTGAGAATGAGGTTCCTCTCAAGGTTCCTTCCTCACATGGAAGGAGTTTTTTCTTCATCACAGTCTCCGCTGGCTCACTCATCAGGGACAAACTTATAACTATAAGGAATAAACTTACAGACACTAAACGTATACATTCTGATATACAACATTATAACCACTTTATCTGTGTGAAACTGCTTTGAGACAACATCCATTGTTTACGTTTCTCTATGCCACCTCCTGAAGAACCACCATAACCAAGTCACAACCAATAAGCATTAAATCCGCTACACATGTACTGTACAGTATATACTGTTTCAATAAGTTCACTATTTGTCACATTAAAGTTTTCGCTGTTTTTTTTGGAATTTTGTTTCGCAATTTCCATTTCTGTATATATTTAATATTTTATTGAATTAGTCCTAATACTATTTTATTATTCCTATACATCAGCTACCTGCTTTAGATGTTCTTTAAATGTTCCAAACAAACTGTATTTTTCGTCATGCCAATAAAGCAATCTGAATTGAAATGAATTGAGAGAGAAACAGAGAGAGAGAGAGAGAGAGAGAAACAGAGATAGAGAGAGAGAGAGAGAGAGAGAGAGAGAGAGCAGGAGTGCACAAAACTCTGGAAAACTTCTCAATTTGTTTCTCAGGTTTGACTCTTATTCTTTAAGCTGAGGTTTGAAGGCTGCGCTGTGGAGGTGGAGTGTGAGGCTTCCAACGGTTCACGCTGTTCTTTCTCAGATGTGTGTAGAAAATAAGTTCTTTTTTTTCCTAAAGAAACTCAACAGAAAGAAAAAGATTTCCTGGTTTCCGGTGTGACATCGTGTCCAAATTCTCATCCGTGATATGAAATGTTTTGGACTCCTTCCAGTTTCCTTTCGCTCCATCGAATGAAACGCAAACAGAACATGTGGCCTTTTATGACCATATATGGGAATGTGAATCGTTTTGATTCCATATATGGACATTTGACAAATACATGATAACGGTTCACTAAAATATATTTCCACCTTCATTCCTGCATCGTTCTAATCTCCAATATACTGTATAAATCCCGGGTTTGATAATCTGATCCTTCATACGGACCAACATTTATGGACACCTGCCTATAAGATTGGTGTGGGCTCCTTTTTAAACATCCCATTCCACATTTAGCCATTTGCTCATATAATAAGCTTCACTCTTCCGGGAAGATGTTTCACCAGATTCTGTGGAGATTTGTGAAGATTCATGGAGCCACAGGGGTTTTAGTGAAGTCTGTGCTGATGTAGGTTTAATGTAGTGCTCACATTCATCTCAAAGGTGTTCAATAGTGCCAGAGCGCTATAGCAGGAGATGTTCCACACACTTCCAACCAATGTAAAGCAGATCTTTATGGAGCTGGCTTTGTGCACTGTGGATGCACAGGGGATGAAGCACAAAAATGTCTTGCTAACACATCCAAAGACGTGCAGGTTGAGGAAGAACCACACACAGGTGGAAAAGTCAGGTGTCCCAATACTTTTGTCATAATACTAAAATAATATAAAAAAGAAAAGAAATTAAAAAAGAAAATCCAGCAAAAATGTGACTTCCAACTTTAAAAATAAACCCCCCCTGACCCCTCCTGGGGAACGCAGCAGGGTGTGAGCCGATATTGAAATAAAGACTGGAACGGTGCTGCATGACGCTACACACTGCAACTCGTCCCACGTCGAAGAGACGCCGCTCTCGAGCCTCAGAGTGATTAATGCGCTCCGTCCCTGAGTCTGCACTTTCAGTGTTTAGAAGTTTTATGTGGGCGGAGTCATTACTGCTACTACTACTACAGTGAGTATCTCTCTAGCGTTACCGTGGCAATAACATCCATCAAGCAGAACAAAATGCTTCATATTCAGCTTCTCAATAAATCCTCCAGATTTTTGTTTATTATTTTCCACAACAGCAATCTGGATTTATTTCAGAAATTGGGTGCTAATTAACTAAATACTTAAATTAATGTTTCTTTGCAAATCCCAGCGATGTTAGTATGATACATGGAGCACAAAGTGTTAGGAGCCTTGCTCAAGAGCCCAAGTGTGGCAGCTTGGTGATAGTCACCTCTTCCATCAGCCTGGCTTCCACTACTCTTTCCCATAACTTCATGGTGTGACTGATCAACTCTATTCCCCTGTAGTTACTGCAGGTCTGCACATCTCCCTTATGCTTAAAGATCAGTACCAGCACACTCCTGGTTAAAAACTGCACTGCATCTCTCCTAAACATCTCCATGCTTCTATGTCATCTGGTCCAACCCACTACTTACATGCTGCTCTCACTTCCTCCTTTATAATTCTATTAACTTCCTGCTTCACCATCTCCACGCCATCCAACCTTCTCTCTCTCATTTTCCTCATTCATCAGCTGCTCAAAATGCTCCCGCCATTTTCTCAACACACTCTCCTCACTAGTCAACACATTTCCATCACCAGCATATGCCTTTTCCTTGACTTTCCCCACATCCCTCTTTACCTGCTGCTGCATCTCCTTGTACTCCTTTTTTATAGGATTGGATGTAGATCTTTCAGGATTAAATTTAGATGTAATAGAATTGGATATTGATCTCTTTAAGGAATAGACATAGATCTTACAGGATTAGATGTAGATCTCTCAGGAATGGATGTAACTCTTACAGGATTAGATGTAGATTGTTCAGTATTAGACATCAATCTCTCAGGATTAGATGTTGATCTTTCAGGATCGAATGTAAATCTTATAGTATTGGATGTAGATCTCCCAGGATTAGCGTAGATATCTCAGGATTGGATGTAGATCGTTCAGGATTGGGCGTAGATATCTCAGGATCAGATGTAGATTGTTCAGTATTAGACATCAATCTCTCAGGATTAGATGTTGATCTTTCAGGATCGAATGTAAATCTTATAGTATTGGATGTAGATCTCCCAGGATTAGGCGTAGATATCTCAGGATTGGATGTAGATCGTTCAGGATTGGGCGTAGATATCTCAGGATCAGATGTAGATTGTTCAGTATTAGACATCAATCTCTCAGGATTAGATGTTGATCTTTCAGGATCGAATGTAAATCCTATAGGATTGGATGTAGATCTCTCAGGATTAGGTGTAGATATCTCAGGATTGGATGTAGATCGTTCAGGATTGGGCGTAGATTTCTCAGGATTGGATGTAGATCTCCCAGGATTAGGCGTAGATATCTCAGGATTGGATGTAGATCGTTCAGGATTGGGCGTAGATATCTCAGGATCAGATGTAGATTGTTCAGTATCAGACATCAATCTCTCAGGATTAGATGTTGATCTTTCAGGATTGGATGTAAATCCTATAGGATTGGATGTAGATCTCTCAGGATTGGGTGTAGATATCTCAGGATTGGATGTAGATCGTTCAGGATTAGGTGTAGATATCTCAGGATTGGATGTAGATCGTTCAGGATTGGGCGTAGATATCTCAGGATTGGATGTAGATCGTTCAGGATTGGGCGTAGATATCTCAGGATTGGATGTAGATCGTTCAGGATTGGGCGTAGATATCTCAGGATCAGATGTAGATTGTTCAGTATCAGACATCAATCTCTCAGGATTAGATGTTGATCTTTCAGGATTGGATGTAAATCTTATAGGATTGGATGTAGATCTCTCAGGATTGGGTGTAGATATCTTAGGGTTGGATGTAGATCTTTCAGGATTGGGCATAGATATCTCAGGATTGGATGTAGATTGTTCAGTATCAGACATCAATCTCTCAGGATTAGATGTAGATCTCTCAGGATTGGATTTAGATCTTTCAGGAAAGGCTGTAGCTTTTTTAGGATTAGCTGTAGATCTTTCATGATTGAATATAGATCTTTTAGTATCGGATGTAGATCTTTCAGCATTGGACAGCTTTCTGTGCTTCTGAACATAACATTGGTTTCAGACTTGTAAGAAGTTCAACACCTGGGTCATTTAAAAACATCTGGTCTCGCAAGCATTTTTTAATAGAGGGAATCCATTCTGCATTGTGTAAACTTTGCAGATGTTTTCTCCATAACATCAGAAGATCTCCAGACATTGTTCTTTCTTCCTGGTCTTCTTTCATACAAGACATCAAGCGTACAGTGATTCCCGCAGGTCCGCAACCTCCCAACGTCCTCTCATGTAGTCTCCCTACTGAGTTCACTCCACTGACAGCAAGAAGAAAAAGCTTTTACATTCCAGGCAACCAAAGAGCTCGGTTCAAAACCATACATGACTCAGGAGCTCACATCTTCCACGCTTGGAAGTCTGGGCTTGTCTCGCTCATCCTCGCTCGTCCTTTTCAGCACTGGAGTCAATCATAATAACTCCATTACACTAAGGGAAGCATGGAGGTACAGTTTCCATCATGAAGTTGATTGTTTCCTGTAACAGCACATCCTGTAGTTTATTCTTTCAATATCAACAATTCATTTATTAAAGAATTGTTCATTTGTACATTTTTTCAATTTACAGACACATTCAGCGTCCGCAAAACAACCCATTTTCATTATAAGAGCTGTAGACTTTTTTTTCTTAGCCTCATTTTTTTTTTAACTTCTTGGTTTTTTTTGTTGTGGATTTTTTCAGAATTATTATTATTATTATTTTTATTTTTTTACCCCTCATTTTCTATTTCATTTTTCATGTTTAAAGGTTGGACAGTCGTAAAAAGCAATTCACTGCATCACGTACTCTGTATGTATGTGTATGTGACAAAATTTTAATTTGAAATTGAAAAGCATAAACTAACCAATGCTAACATTGCTAATGTGAATGCTAACGATGTGAATGCTAACGATATTCTTTTTTTTTTCCTTTTTGCTTAACGCCATGCCAGCTTCTATAGCCATGTTCATGAAAGCCAGGTTTAGTTATACAAATATAAAACTAAACAAGATGTTTATGATACATTTTTTGATTAAGAATCTTTTTTAAAGTCTCAGAATGAAACAAGGGGCAGAAGTATTTCAGTTCAGCAAAGAACAGGATGAGAATTTGGGGGATTTTCCTCCTGATAATAAAAATTCATGTGTTAGTTTGGAGTGTACTTTCCGGCTTCGTGTGTAAATATCTCAGTCACAGCGATTCTAACAATATTCTTATTAGCAAGCGAATGAACTAGCGGTGAGGAACTCAAAGATTTTTCTGTCCTTTTTAACCAGAGCCATTTGTTAAAACTAATAATTCCTGATGTATTTTTTTGTTGCTGTGTGAGACGTGTCATGTGGAATTTTCTTTAATAGTTTCTTTTTTCTTTCACTCGATTTGACACGTGAACAAGTTGCTTGCTGTACGAGTGAACCCTGTGAACGCGCTGCTGCTATAGAAACAATAACGTATTCATAAAAACCGGCACTACTGTCAGAGTTGTTCTTCTAGAAAATCAATTAACACCTTCTGGCAGAAGTGTGCCGTGATAAAGATCCCATAATGTACACTAGAAGAAATGTTTGTGGACACCTGAGCAGAAGATTGTTGTGTGATTCTTTTTAAACATTCATTTCAACATTTAGTTCCCATTTGTTGTTATGATGAGCTCCACATTTCTGAGATGTTCCACTAGATTTTGTGAAGATTTATTCAGATACAAGCTACAGTTAGGAAAGTCTAAAGGGGTTGGAGCTCTATAGGAGGAGAACTTTCTCACCAACTCAGATCTTCATGGAGCTGGCTTTGTGCACAGGTGCATGCTGGGAAAGGTTTTGGGTCATCAAGTTCAAGTAAAGGGAAAATTTCATGCCACAAAATCCAAAGACGTCCGTTGCAACTGTATGTACAACTTTTGAGAAGCAACAACATACATCTGGAAAGTTCAGGTATCTCAGTACTTTTGTGGAAATGGTGTGTTTTTCACTACAGAACTAAGTGAAGGTCGATCACTCAGATTCATTAAAGTAACAATACGGTATTTGGAATGAAGCAGGATTAAAGTGAAAACCTTTCCCGTCATTTTTCTGCAAGAAATCCAAATCATTCCACATCAGTGAAAACGGATGCTTGCTGAAGGTCTGATTGACAGGCTTCGACTTTGAAAGGTTAGATGTCAAGTTGCTCAGAGCGTTAATCCTCCGCAGGACTCCAGGAGGCGCATGCGTGGTGTTTGGAGCTCAGCAGGAACTCGGCCGATCACTGATACCGATCGAGTCAGCGTGGATTTCAATTTGGTTTTCTCACTTTTGATTCGCCTCCTCTGCCATTCTCTCTTCCCCGTCACTTTCCTATCAAACGCATTCCGTATGGCGTGCTGAGAAGAAGAAGAAGAAGAAGAAGAAAAAGAAGAATGAGAAGAAGAAGAGCACAGTAATGCTCGCTTGATCAATAAGTACAAGACAGAGAACGGCAGAATGCAATTACCATCTCCCTCGCTTCCTCGCCGAGCTCTGGAGGGGACGGTAAATACACTCCCACTCCCGCTGCCAAGCTGCGTCCCCCCACGGTGCTTTTGTGAAGACCAAATGGCTTCAAAATGATAAAGAAAAGTTTTTTTTTATCCCTTAAAAACCGGGGCTGTTTTTGGCAAACCGTTTGCTGCTGTGATTTTGAGACTGATTGAAAGTGATTGTTCCTAATTAGCAAGAGCATCATTAAATGAAGATTGTCCTGTTCGCCCTGTTTCTTCTTATTATTTTTTTGATGTTCGTAATTTGTCGAATGCTTTTATTCAAAAGAGAAGTGAAAAAGAACAACAACAAAGAATAAAGCTTTTTGAGCAGCTGGTCCGCTTCTTTGTACATCAATTATCTAGTTATCCGTATTCCACTGTTGACGATGTGAGGTTTTCTTTGGTGTTGAATGCCAACAAATCTGTAAAATCAAACAAACAAACTCAAAAGCTGCTGGATGGTGACTTCAGGAAACTCCGTACCTCCTACTGTCCAGCCACTTTGCCAACAAAATGTCCTTCAGCTACAGGTCAAGAGCTTTAGTTCACAAGAAACATCGAACAAAAGTATTGCGATCCCTGACTTTTCCAGCCATACAGTATGTGGTTCTTCTACAAACTTCTAGCATAAAGATTGAGGCACACAATTGTTTAGAGACTAGAAAACCCAAACCTCTATGAAGATACTAATGGAAGATCTCCTGCTATAGAACCCCGTCTAACCTACATCAGTACCTGTCTTTACTAACACCCTTGTGACTGAAAGAATCTCCACAGATGTCAACATGAAAAATGGGGACAAAGCTTGGAATCTGAAAGGACAATCTTATATTTGGGAAACCACAATCTTTTGCTCATACAGTGTATGACTTTACAGAGTCTTTAACCTTAGCAGTGCTGTCGTTTCATAAACTGCCGATGTCCTGAGATTCCCTCATGTGTACAGAGAATGGTGAAAACAAAAACATCAGAGGGCAAAAACTCAGAATTGATGGGAATGTTATTAGCTGACAGAAAGGCTACTGTAACTCAAGTAACTCACTTAATGTAACTCACTTTTTACATCCATGGTGAGTAAAAAATCATCTCAGGACATTGAACCATGCGGCAGATTTATGATTGCATTCAAAATGTTCCCTTTTCAGTAGAATGGAAAACTGCATGAATGACCGAGGTGTAAACAGGACCTACAAGTCATATTTGAGTAAAAATATAGATCACTTACTGCAAAACCTACTTCATTACAAGTCACTAATTCCAATAGGACTTGAAAAAAAGTCTTCGAGTATCTGATTTTTTCAGTATTTGAGTATTTGATGTCAAATTTTATTTGTATTTTGGGAAATACAAATAATATTTGACACTTCAACACTGCATTAACCATCAAGAAAACAAAGATCGAACAAATCGGTCAACAAAAAAAAAAGACAAAAAGTAGTAAAGCAGTCTTTAAAAAATAAATCTTCACTTAACAAATGGAAAGACATGATCGTGTTCCAAAGCAAAAAAATCATTAGAATTCAATGGACAAATCAAATGAAAGTAAATAATTGTAGATAAAGTTAAATAAAAGTTGATTTTATATCTTAAAAAAAAATCTACACAACTATTTCTGTTGTGCTAAATGCTAAATCTGGTGCTAATTCACGGTTCGATTTGCGTTCTTCCTGTGTGAGGTTAGCGGGTGTCTATTGCTCCGATGTCACAGAGGGACATCGATTTAACATTTAATGATCGAGGGGAGTATCTGCATGTTTACAGGCAGCTCGATTGATCACATGGCGCATTAAAACGAGCCGTGTGACGACCCTGCGTGTACTTCAACAGCCACCGTTAGCATCAAGTGACAGTAGCAGAGGTCGGCGTATCGCTCTTTACATGCATTTCAACCGCTGTGTCTTTGCCTAGTGACAGTTGCTAAGCTACAACAGTTCAGTAACCTGTTGCGGAGTGGTAATTAGAGAAGAATCAATTGCCGGCCAAAATCATTTGAGTTTAGGTGCAAAGGACTCGGTTTGTTATAGACAAGAGCAATCTTTTTTTTAAAGCAATCATTTAAAGGGTTTCAGTTCAGTAGAAGAAAAATAAGGGACATCTCAGTTGGGTCCTTATGAATGTTATTCTAATGCCAACAGTAAAAAAGCCAACACAGAGACACACGTTAATGTTGGGCAGACATCATTTATTTGTTCACCATTAGGCAGTAAGAGCTGACAGACCTTCAGCCACCTTTAAATCCTTTTTCCCAACGAAAGGTAATCTTGCCATTTTACTGATTGGTTGGTTGTAGGTTCAAGTCCCAGTATCGCCAAGCTGCCGCTATTTGGGTCTTTGACCAAAAGTCAAACCTGGTTTGACTTTTGAGGAACCAGGTTCAACCGAAGAGACTGGACATTGGCATATTTGTACTTTTTGCCAACTTGAGTCATTCAGTTTGGTCAAGTCAGAGGTCTAATGAAAGTTAAAGTGGTAGTTAAGTGCTTAAGATGATGGACGTCTGATTCAAAGGGTTCAAATCTCAGCAACGCTCAGCTGCCGCTACTGGACTCTTGAGTACGACCCTTAACCTGCAAATGTTCAGGTGTAGAAATGAGATCATTGTAATTTGCTCTGAACTAAGACACCTGCCAAATGCCATAAATGTAAATGTGCTAATGTTTGGCCAAACTTAATTGCTGGACGTATTGTCTGTTGAGAAGACTATTTATAATTATAACTGCTGCTATTCTGACCGCGTGCGTTACCACGTCTGTGATTTCCTCGCGGACAGCGAGTTAGAACAAAGAGCAAACGTGAAATCCTTCGTGAAACCAAATCTGCCACGGAGACGTTTAAAATGACATGCGTTTGACATATACAACATATGATATTCGTCGAGGTGTTTTGAGCGACACGCGCGATTCAAGAGCGGAAGAAAATCACCAGAAGTTGACGAGAGATCAGGAAAACCTTCGGTGAGGACAGGTTCCAGAAGTGGCAGGAACTCTGGGAGGGACTATTTTAAAGGTGATTGTGTGTAAACATAGATAAATAAAGTACTTTCTTGTAAACAGAGCAAACCTTTTGACACCACCTCGTATTTCTGGCATTTGGCAGAAGCCTTCATCCAGAGCAAGATTGTCTAATCTTTTTTACAAAGGGCCAGTGTGGGTTCAGGTTTTTATTCCAACCAAACAAGGGCCACACCTGATAGTCCATTGAAAATGAAGATCTAAAAGGGTTGTTTCTCTAGAATGAAAATCTCCTTGTGGAAAAAATTGGACACGCCTGATCCAGAGAGACTTAAAATGATCTCTTCTGAGCAGTTGGTAGCAGCTGCTTGTCCAACATCCAACAAGTACCAAAGGCAGTCCTGTAACCACACTCAATCCTACTCAAGGGAATTAAGTGGAAGACTATTCCCTGATGTCTGTCCTCTGAAGTCCTTACATGTCTTGTGATGGCAGACTCTGTCCTAATATGTGCTGAGTGAAAGAGTACAATCGATCATGTGGGTTGAAGTGGACCAATCAATCTTTCCTAATCAACACCATCTTTCGAGAGGCTGCAGCTGTAAATGCACCAACAACCTCAGCATTTAATCCATTTTCCTCTGGACAAAGTAGCTATCATTTTCTAATGTATGGATATTATCCACTCCATAATCTTCCTTTCCTTCTCCAATCAATATATATAATTATGATTTCAGTGTTTCTCTACAGTACATCATACACACTACATGGGATTACACCCTGAATCACATACTTATTTATAATTCTGCATTATTTTGCTTCATAAACAGTGTGAGTATTGTGTGTGATGAACTTCAGGAACCTGGATGATGCACTTATATGTTGGATGCTTCATGCACTTAGCAGAGGCAGGTTGCTTTAGTAGCATAGGAAGGGCAGGAAGAGGGGTGGGGCTACCAGGTGCTAATCCTTGGACCAATAATCTGTGGAGATGATTATGTCTCTGTTTTATGGTGCTTGTGGTGATGTTGGGCATTAAAGGCAGCAGTCAGATATTAATTGATACACAGATAGGAAGTAATAGTTCTTTAAAAGTTCGGATAATTACATTTTTGAAGTTGAAGTTCATTTTTTTCCCTCTAGTAGAATCCTAAAATCCTTTGAGGAAATATTTCTACAGTAGGTAGGAACCCTTAATGATCCAAAAAAAAAGAAAACTTTGTTTTCTGAGAGAACTCTACAAAGTTTTTTCATTTTCAGAATTTAACTTCAGAATTTAATATTAGGCTTCTTGGAAGTTCTCCAGGTGTTTTTAAGGAGTCCTAGTCCTAGTCCTAGTCTGCAAAAATTTCTACTTGAAACCCTACCTGAAAAGAAAACACTGTGGGGTTGTACAGCAAACTCTTAATTAACTCCCCTAAGAGAACAACTCAAGACCCCTTAAAGGTAATAAAACAATTGTTATTCAAGCGTTTTATTATTTATTTATTCATTTATTCATTTATTTATTATGTAGGTGGAAAACACAGTCTGCTTACATATCATAGGAGGAGCAGGAAGAGGGGTGGAGCTACCAGGTGATGACTGTTGGACCATTTATTTGTGGAGATGATTATGCTTCTGTCTTATGGAACTTGTGGTCATGTTGGGCATTACAGGCAGCAGACATATTTTAATTAACAAACTCATTTTCTATGCTAAAGCTAGCAGTGTCACTTTACATCAGTGGTTCTCAAAATGTAGAGAGCGCTCCTCTAGTGGGGAATAAAAACATGACAGGTAGGGGAAAACAGTTAGGGTATACCTAACACAATTACACATTTATTTTCTTTATTTTTTAAACTTTATGCTATTTAATGTTATTGATTTAGAACATGATATTTCATTTTTTAATGTTTTTAACTTTTAAAACTTGAAAATCCACCCCCTCTGGGAAATGGCAGAACGCTGTTTAAGAACCACTGCTTTATGTGCATTTTTTCAATCAATTTTATTTGAGTTTTACTTTTTGTTTGTGTCTCATTTGAGACATTTCTTCTCAAAATGTACTGTACCTTCTCACTATAACAGTAATGTACTGTGTGCATTATGTATGTAGCAATGCACTATTTTTGCCTAAGCCACTGTGCACCTTAGTGACTGCCTCTGAGTATTTATAAGCCCAATTTGAGATAAAAACCTATTGCATCAACCCTGGTATTAGCTGTCCTGTCCACTTCTCCTCCCCCAAGCAGCAGGACTCCTGCCCTAAATCGTTGCAGTTCCTATTTTTGACCACCAGTTGAGATAAAAACACTAACCTGAGTATTGAATCAGAGTAGTGAGCATCCTGACTGCTTTTTACTCGTCTACAAAGGTAAGCAAACCAACAAAACATCTGGCAAACAGCAGGATTTTCTCATAACATTGTCAAAAACCAAAAGAACGTAACTAGGATTCGCTCGCACAGACTTTATGAAATACTATTTACATTTATGACATTTAGCAGATTCAACTGAGCATATTATGGTTAAGGGCCTTGCTCAAGGGCCCAGTGGGATTTAAGCCCTTGACCTTCTGATCCCCAATTTACATTATATAATTTCATTAAGTGTCTTGGCTATCAGATCTCTGCCTTCCCTCAGAAGTCACATCCAGGTGTTTCACACCAACACTGTTGTGAGTGAAATCTAACCACCTCCACCTCCACCTGCTCCCATCTCCTGTGTTATTGTTACCTCAAAACATACCGGGAGTTAATTCTTTTGCAGCACCTCTCCCTGCAGGTTGTCTGATTCCGAAAAGAGACCGACACTGCCATAAAAAGCAAAGCGCAGTACGAATTGTTCTTCCTTTTCCTCTTAACTTCACATTGTGTCAGTTCGTGGACGCATTTCAACCATCGAATGTATGAAACGTGGTTTTAAAAATTCCTCACGTATAAACGGCTGTCGTTCGGAGGAAAAAAATCTAAAAAGAGGCTTTTCAGATGAGCTTCGCTCTTTCATTGCCTTGTCATACAGGTGAGCTTCCTGACAGTTTATTTTCTGGCTCAGTGGAATCTTGTGAAAGAACCGTTACTCCCATCTCAGTGTGGCTTTGGATGTGCAGGTGGGAAGCTGCAACCAACAATTAACCCAGCAAGAACTCCTCCTGCTACAGGGATTTTTAGACTCCCAATTCGTCTGGAAATCATCACCTGATTGCTACGAATGGCTCAGGGGAAAAAACAATTAAAATCACATGAGCAGATCTTAATTACAAGACTGGTCAGAGAGTACTGATTCCTCTAAACCACAGAGTTTCTTAATGTCCTTATCGTTTCTTTAGTAGCATTCAGAAGAACGTATACTGAACGATGTGTACATGCATGCTGTGCTATCACTGTTTCTTGTCAGGAGACATCTGCAGTAAGATTTTAAAAGGAGTCTCCAATGTCAACATTAAAACATACACTGATCAGCCATAACATTACGACCACCTGCCTAATATTGTGTTGGTCCCCTTCTGCAGCCAAAACAGTCGTGACCCTTCGAGCATCAACATCATGACCTTCTTCAGCAGTTTGAGCTACAGGAGCTCGTCTGTTGGATCAGACCACACGTACCAGCCTTCGTTCCTCACGTGCATCAATGATCCTCGTCCCCCACGACCCTGTCACCGGTTCACCACTGTTCCTTCCTTGGAGCACTTTTGATACTGACCACTGCAGATCAGGAACATCCCACAAGAGCTGCAGTGTTGGAGATGCTCTGACCCAGACGTCTAGACGTCACATTTGTCAAACTCGCTCAAATCCTTAAAGCCATTTTTCTGCTTCTAACATCAACTTTGAGGACAAAATGTTCACTTGCCG
Source organism: Silurus meridionalis (assembly GCF_014805685.1). Classification (NCBI taxonomy): domain Eukaryota; kingdom Metazoa; phylum Chordata; class Actinopteri; order Siluriformes; family Siluridae; genus Silurus; species Silurus meridionalis. The sequence goes on along the minus strand of NC_060894.1, from coordinate 1,499,629 downwards.
CCTAATAAATAAATCCACTGACTAACAGGTGCCATGATGAAGAGATCATCAGTGTTCTTCATTTCAACGCTCCGAATGTTATAATGTCATATGGTACTGCAAGAACCATGGAGCATGGATGCTCATTCCATTCCGTTCCAGGAAACCCTCAGGTAACATACTGTAGAAGGTTCATCCTGCCTGTTGTTGACGATAAATAAATTGAATTGGCGATGTTTACAACTCAAACTACTTAGTCATGTGACCCAGTCGTCAGTGTCCTGTTGTGTCATGAGCCATGGTTTGGGAAGTGGTTTCTCAGTGGATAAGATGTGACCATGTTGTGCCCTTGAGCATAGCGTATGAGTAAGACAATTATTTGTGAGTGTTTGGAGAAAAGGATCTAGATATCCCAATGGTTGGGATGTTTAAATAATCAGAACCAACCAGCTGCTACTGTTGGGCTTTGAACTTGTGACCCTCCAATCCAGAGCCCAATGCCACAACCACTGAGGTTCCACCTTCATTAACTGAGTTCTACTGTATAAACAATTAGAAGCTTAAGGTCAGTTAAATCTGTGTAAAAACTTTACAGTTGACTGAGTCGAAGAAAAAAAATATAGGAATGTTGCTTAAAAAAATGGAAATCGAATACAGTGTTAATATGAGCCAGGAATAATAATGCTTTAATTTCCTTGTGTTTGTGTGTGTGTGTGTGTGTGTGTGTGTGTGTGTGTGTGTGTGTGTGTGTGTGTGTGTGTGTGGTGGGGGTAATAAGGGTGGAAGGGGAAGCACTTTTCAGTCTCCATCTATTGTGTATGTGAATTATGCGAATCATTCCATCATTCAGAATAGTCACACATACTGGATTTCGCCTTCTGGGAATAATGTTGCATAAAACAGGAGGAAAAACAATAAAGTTCTGACACTTTGATAACACTTACATCTCAAGATCTAAAGAAAAATCTGATTTATTACCCAGATCGTATCTGTATATTGGGACACTGACGGCTAGATGTCTGGTCACATCACTACACAGTCACCACTGGCATTTATTTAAGAAAACACTTCCTGATTTCCTCATCAGACACTGTACAATTCCAAACATACACTATACGCCCAGCTGTTTGTGGACACCTGACCAAAGGATTGCTATGTGCCTCTATTTAAACATCTCATTCCACACTGAGTTCCCATTTGCTGTTATAATAACCTCCACTCTTCTGGGAAGATGTTCCAGTAGATTTTGTGGAGATTCTTTCAGCCACAAGGGTGATAGTAAAGTCAGATAGTGATGTAGGTGAGAAGGTGAGGACGACTAGGGTGCAGCATTCATGTAAAGTAGATCTTCATGGAGCTGGCTTTGTGCGCATGGGTCTCAAGGAAAGGGAATATTTATTTCCGCTGCATCCTGAGATGTTCTGTAGAAGAACCACATCTAGCTGGAAAAGTCGGGTGTTCCAACTCTTTTGGTCCCGCTGTCTACAGCAATAAAGCCCAGTATCTGGAATCTTGTACTTGCTCATGCAGCGATGTTTAGCGTCTGTGCTAAAAATAAACAGATTTAAACATCATAATGAGGCCTAAATCAGCGAACACGCCGCCTCCGGTGCCAAACCAGGCCTCTAGTCACGCTCTCGCATCCTGAAAATGCCCCACACTTCCTCTGACTCTGCTAAGTAGCGTAAACAAAAAAAGCTAGTTATTGATATTCCTGCATGAAGAATCAATTCGACACACAACGGATCGGAGAAGAAACCCGAGCTGAAGCCCGCATCTGGGTCGTAATTAGATTTCTCTACATTGGAGATTATAAAATGAGTTATTAACCACGTAACGAGCGAGCGCCAACGTGACGTGATTAAAGCTCGGCCCGCGTTCCCTCGAACCGCGCGCTAGACGTAGACTGAATAATTAAAAACCTCCAACTCGATCAATTGGTGTATAAAAGACTGTATTCAGATCCAATCTATAGCTAATGTTCTAATGAATAATGAATCGTGCTGAAAATCTGATCGGTTTTTATCCACATGAGATTTCCATACTGGAACAATGAACTACTTCCTGTTTAACACATTGATTGGTTTCTATAGTGATCAGGAAACAGGAAATGGAAATGCTTTGAGAAATGAACATGCGAGAACAAAGGAAGATGGAAATCTGAGGTACGGGAGCAAGAGGGGGTGGGGGGGGTGGAGCTGCGTTTCATTCATAGCTACGTTTAATTTTTAATTAACTGCCATTTTCTTCGTCTTCTTTTTTTTAAGATTATTTATTATATTTTTTTATTTTTATTTATTTGAAATTATTTTGAATTTATTTATTTATTTGTTTGTTTCATCGAACTCTTCCCTCATGACTTTTACTTATTAGTTAATTATTAATTACTTATAGTTATTATAATTTTTAATTAACTGCATTTTTTTTTTCTTTTTTTAGAATATTTATTATATATTTTTATTTTTATTTATTTGGAATTATTTTGAATTTATTTGTTTATTTCATGAAATTCCCAATATGACTTTTACTTATTAGTTAATTAATAGTTACTTATAATTATTATAATTTTTAATTAACGGCCATTCATTTTTTTTTCTTTTTTTTTTAAGAATATTTATTATATATTTTTATTTTTATTTATTTTGAATTATTTTGAATTAATTAATTAATTTATTTTGTTTGTTTCATCAAACTCTTCCCTCATGACTTTTACTTATTAGTTAATTAATAGTTACTTATAATTATTATAATTTTGATTTCGTTCATTTTTTTTATACACATGAGTCAAGTCAAGTCAAGTTTATTTGTATAGCGCTTTTCACAGCAGACATTGTCTCAAAGCAGCTTTACACAAATCAACAGTGATGGTGAATGGTGTGCATTTGTCCCTGATGAGCAAGCCGTGGCGACTGTGGCAAGGAAAAACTCCCTTAGATGTTATGAGGAAGAAACCTTGAGAGGAACCAGACTCAAAAGGGGAACCCATCCTCATCTGGGTGACATCAAGAGTTTGATCATAAATCTTTCAACAATACAGAACACTGGAGAGTGAGAACTAACATGAGCACTGGAGTATAAGATTATAAGTGATGTTCTTTCTGCAGTCTTAAACAGTCTATATGGTTAGTAGCTCCGAGTTTTATAAGCTCAGCATTTGTGATCACCACAGATCCAGCATCAGCTTCTCCATGCCAGAGCCTTTAAACACTCCAGGAGGTCCAATGTCAAAACTCCACACATGTAGGGGGATCCAAATGGCACTGGTACGTCTCTAGAGGGTTCGGGATGTTTGTGAGTTCGGCATCTACTTCTTTAAAGGTCCGTAATCATCACGAGGTGGGAGGTGACTGGAGCTGGAGCAACCTCAGGATGCCTCGGGATGGGGAGAGAAAGAGAAGCAGTGGAGAGGAATTAGCGTAGCTGCTGTTCATGATATTAACAGCACAAGTTGATAATGTGCATGTGATCAGATGTTCTGGAGCACAAGGTTATGATGTGATGTGTGTTATGTGTAGGCTTTGCTAAAAAGATACGTTTTTAATCTACACTTAAATTGGGTGAGTGTGTCTGAGCCCCGAACACCGTCAGGAAGACTGATCCAGAGTTTAGGAGCTAAATGTGAAAATGCTCTACCACCTTTAGTGGACTTTGCTATTCTAGGAACTACTAGAAGCCCAGAGTTTTGAGATCTCAGGGAGCGTGGCGGATTGTAGCGTGTTAAAAGACTGGATAGATACATGGGAGCCAAACCATTTAGTGCTTTATAAGTGAGAAGTAATAGTTTGTAGTCTATTCGAAACTTAACAGGAAGCCAATGTAGGGACGATGAGAACCAAATTAATCTCCATAAAATGATCCAAAAGTATTGGCACACCCGACTTTTCCAGCCCTATATGTTTCCTCCCCTGAACTCTTGAACACAAAGTTGTAGGCAAACAATTTTACTGGACGTCTTTTGATGCTGTGGTATGAAACTGTTCCTTCACTTGAACCAGAAGACCCAAACATGTTCCAGCATGACGATGCCCCTGTACACAAAGCCAGCTCCATGATCTGCTTTGCATGGGTTAGAGTGAAAGATCCAGCTCTAGAGTTCTGACCTCAACCCTATTGAACACATGAATGTGAACACTGACTGCACCCCAGACCTCCTCACCTTCTCACCTACATCACTACCTGACACTTTTGTGGCTGAACAAATCTCCACAAATTTCCACAAAATCTAGTGGAACATCTTCCCATCTTATTATAACAGCAAATGGGATTAAATGTAGAATAATATGTGCAAAAAAAACACATACCAGTAAACTAAATGCCCCAAAACTCCAACTTCATCATGGAAGGAATGATTGGAGTGGAGCATCAGGAACATCTCAGAAACTTGTTTCAACACAAACTATAACTTTTTACATTTGAATTGATATTAAATTCTCTCCACACCACCCGCATGACCTTTATTAGTTTATTTATTATTGCTCGTGTCTCTGTTTAGGAGCATTTACGCATAAAGCAGCAGTGGTTTATTGGTTTATTTTTTTTGAGTTTGTAAAAAATGATGGTTGTTTTTATGTCGAGACATTGTGATTGTGTGATTGTGTGATTGTGTGTTTGTGAGATTGTGTGATTGTGTGATTGTGTCGCGCAGTCATCAGGACTGTTACAGTTCATACTACAAACTACACAATCACACTACTGGTTGTACTGCAACTTTCCCCTTTTAGAGCATATTTCACGCACACACGCGCGCGCGTGCGCGCACACTCAACGACCACGCATTCCTGTGCAAGACCAGAACACGCTCTGGACTCCGGAGGATCTGCGACTCTTCATGAACATTAACTCGGGTTGATTTGGATTTTGCGAAGAGAGAGAGAGAGAGAGAGAGAGAGAGAGAGAGTGTGTGCGTGTACGTACGTGCGGTTTTGCCTATCCTTTGTGAATCGCGCAGTGTGTGTGCGCGCGTGCGTGCGTGTGTGTGTGTTCTGCGCTTCACTCGGTGTGTGTGTGTGTGTTTGTGTGTGTGTGTGTGTTTGTGTGTGGGGGGGACGCGCGTTTTCTCTCGATCTGTGTTTTTTTCTCCTGATGCTCGCGGCGCGCGCAGGACCGATCAGGATTATTACTCGATTAATACAATATCTAATAATGACGATAATAATAATGAGAGTCGCGCGCCTGGATGAGAGAGAGAGAGTTCATGAACTTTAGTTTTGCGTTTCGCTCTTTTTCTTCTTGTCCTTTTGTTCCGGTCCGTTTTTCACGTCGCGTTTCATCTCGGCCGCCGCGTTACTTTGGCGCGCGCACTATGCAGCTCGGCTCGGATCCGGCGCTCACGTGGCTTCTTTCCGGTGCGTTTGGACCCAACCGGGGGAGGCGCGGGGCCGCGCGGTCAATCCGTGCGCGCGCCTTTTGGGCACCTTAGGAGACCGATTTTTTACATTTTCTTATTATTTTTTTTTAATTAATAATATTTTATCTTCTGATCGCGTTTCTTTTTTGCTCTTTTGTTTTTGTCGGGTTTTGGTGACACTTTGAGACTTAAGACTTTGAGACGCGCGCGTGCGTCCGTCCCTGTGTGCATCCATCCGTACATCTTCATCCAGATCTGCATCGCGAGGAGAGGAGAGGAGAACTGCGGAGAAAAGAGGAGACCTGGGGAGAGGAGGAGAAGAAAGGAGAACTGAGGAGAGGAGAGGAGGAGAGGAGAGGAGAGGAGAGGAGAGGAGAGGAGAGGAGACCTGAGGAGAATCTCTCGGGAAACCGGACGCAGCAGAAATGGGTGAGTCGTGCAAAATGATAATAAATTAATAATCAACTAATCCATTAACTACAAAAATGCTTCGGATAAAGTGTGTGTGTGTGTGTGTGTGTGTGTGTGTGTGTGTGTGTGTGTGCGTGTTGAGAATCCGCGGGGTTGCGTTAAAGTTATATAAATGAATGTATTATTTAAATAATGATTTGCAAAAATAATTAATAATAAAAGAAAATCGTGATATCGCGCGTGCGGTCCGTTCAGTTACCAGCACCCACGACGTGACGGGCGTTCACGAGCCCCGTAGGTCTTAATAATAATCCTACTGTAGGAATCTGTGCAACACTGCATGTGTGTGTGTGTGTGTGTGTGTGTGTGTGTGTGTGTGTGTTCGAGTGCGTGTGCGTGTAAAATCCTAATGAAGAATACTTCATTAATTCTTTATTTACATCCTTTTTATTTTTTCATCATCATTATAATAATAATAATAATTATTATTATTATTATTATTATTATTATTATTATTAATTTTCTGCACATGACTAACAGCCACACTATTTGTGTATTTATTTGTTTATGAGGGTATGTGGAAGGGGGTGTGGGGGTATATGTGTGTTGGGGGGGTTGGTTCGATGTTATATGAGTTTGATTCTATCACTGTTATAAAAGTGCAAAAAATAAATAGATTTTTAATGAAATTATTATAATTTAATAATAATAATAATAATAATAATAATAATAATAATGATAATAATGATAATAATAATACGCCTGGTGCTGCTGTTTGTTGAACTGTTGCAGTGTTTTCAGTGGACTCAGTGTCTTGAGAACATGGCAGCCACTGTGAAAGCTCAGGTGTGGGTGGCTTAGCCATTCTGACTCGGTCGTGCATGATGGGAATTTGTTGGTTTGGAGCTGAGCTGGACACTGACGGATTTATTTCAATATATTTATTTATTTAAAGTGTGTGTTTTTCTCTCTCTCTTTCTTCTTCTTCTTCCTCCTCTTCAGTGTAGGCAGCATTAGAGTACAGCCGAATCCTCCCCGAGAGCAGAGTGGAATATTAGATGCGCTGGTTGTACAGTGTCTTTCTGAATTTTCCAGTATGTTTAATTAAATGAGATGATAAGGGCGAGAAGGCGAGAGAGATTTATTAACAGGTGGGAAGCGTAGCAGAGGCAGCTTTAAGCTCCCTGGCACTTCAGCTCCAATTTCAGCTCACTCTGTACCTTCAGTCCATCTGTAGAGTGAACCTTGAGGAGCCCGAGGCTTCATCCCCTAATCCACTCGTCTACCCAAGCACCTTTTCCTGCTGGTGTTTAATGGAGCTCAGACGATCTCGTAGGCTTTTCAGATGTCTCAGTGTTGTTCTCTGTGCACGAGTACTATCGCTGACTGATTATTGAATCACCTGTTGGGAAGAAGGGGGCGTGGCTAGATAGACTAAAAAACAGGAAGCTATGGGTTAGCCGTAGCTGCTTACATTCAGTCAAAATGATTCATGGCCAGGGTGGTTTGCACATCCGTAGTAAATGACTGTAAGGAGATTATTATCTGCGTAAAGCTATTCTGAAATAAAATTATATCAGCTGTACATGCATGTGCTCTGTGTCTTGAACAATGATGGAGATATGTTGTGCAAGTATCACTGTTCATGGATTAATAGGTTTTATTGTTTATTATACTCTGGTCAGTGTGAATGCTGGATTGTGATTGACTGGAAGAAGTTTAGAGCATTGAACACACAGGTAGTTGAATCAGCGTAACCATTGTAACATCCAGTTCAATCCAGAGTGAGACAGCTATTGTCCTAAAGACCTTACTGAGCTCTGCTTGTGGTGGAACTTACATGGTGAACACGGTGATTTTGATAAACGTCTCGAAGCACCATATGAATTTGTTTAGAAGGAAATGTTAAAATGAGAATTAGAATGGAAAAAAGCACCAGGAGTTAACTCCAACAACTTCATAGTAAGTTGTAAAATGTAATATTCTGGCACTTCTTTATCTGTGTGTGATTCGGAAAAGCAGAATTGTAGATGTAATGAGGCAGAAATAAAATGCGTTAGGAAAATGAAGCATTATTTTGATGACAGCAATGACAGCTTCAACTCCTCAATGCAGGGAACTGTCCATGGTACTGTATAAAGTGGTAATTCATGGCTCATCCAATAATCCAATAATTTTCATGTCATAATTTTATAATGATTAATATGTGCTTTTTAAACATCCCACTCCACATTGAGTCCACATTTGCTCTTAGAATAACCTCCACTCTCCTAAAAAGATGTTCCTCTAGATTCTGTGGAGATTTGTGGAGATTCAATCAGCCACAAGGGTGTTAGTAAAGTCAGGTACTGATGTAGGTGAGGTGAGGAAGCCTGGGTGAAGTAAGTGTTTACATTCATTAGTTCAATAGGAATGGAGATCTATAGCAGGAGATCTTTCACTCCAACCCATGTAAAGCAGATCTTCATTGAGTTGACTTTGTGCACTGGAGCATTGTCATGCTGGAACAGGTTCGGATCTCCAAGTAGAAAGAAAATTCCATGCTACATCACCCAGAGACATCCAATACAATTGTGTGAGGAAGACTCACAAATGGCTGGAAAAGTCACACCTCGGCTGGAAAAGTCAGCTTTCCGAATATTTTTACCCAATATTGCATAGTTGCCTTTAGCATCAAACACCTCTGTGAGTTCTTGTTAACTTTAGAGCAGTTTCCTTGCCATTTTAGTGAACATCCACACATTTTTTAATCTGTCCCAGCCTGAGGATCGTCTGTCATCCATGTTCCCAGTAAACGAGCTGTTACTATAGAAACAGTCACATATAAACCCATCAGAGCTGCTGTTATAGAAAACGAATCACGCTCCGACCAATCACAATCCAGAATCCCAACAGCGCTGTGGTTTAGCTTTATTGGGACATCTAATAATTTATCTCCACACACATATACACACACACACACACACACACACACACACACACACACACACACACACACACACACACACATATCCTTCACTGGTATTCCCATCAGGATTGCTGTCAGCTTCCTCATACATCATTGTTAGCGTTCTGCACCCATGGCAGATGTTAACTCACAGCTTCGCAATTCGGCTCCTGAACACAACACGTGTCTTTAATATTCACATAGAAAAAAGAATTTCGTTATTAATTCTTTGTCATTTTACAATTTTTTTAATTCACAGGAAGAAAGAAAAATCAATAGTTGTTTTTTTTTTTTCAGAAAAACCTTTCCTGCATTTTTCTGAAAAGTTCTGGTTCTTTACAGGATTTATTTATTTATTTATTTATTTATTTATTTATTTATTAATTATAAAACCGAGACACGCTACAGGTGCGATGCGAAGTTGCTTTTATTTTTAACTAGATTTCTACCGTTAAAAAAACCCCAAACCTTTTAGTGATGTCAGGAGTTCAAGTATCGATTTCACCGTCAGCGAACTCTTCAGAGAAATCCTTAGACAGAAAAAGTTCACATTCCGATCGAGTTTGAATTTTTATTCAGTACAAAATAAATCATAAAAAATAAAATAAATAAAGACCAGAATAAACAACGGCTTACAGTTTACAGGAAGAAGATTAAACAGCGGACTGTTTCTGTTGGTCTGGATCATTATCTCGCAAAATAAATCTGAAGTCTGACAAATTGTAACCCCCTGGCAGAGGCAATAAAGGTAAAATAGATCAGAATTCACAACGTCCTTCATCAGGCTCCTGGAGCACTACTTTGCAAAAAATCGACCCGAATAATCAATAAACCAACATCATATTTTACATATTGATTTCATCTGAACATCACACATCGCTCTGAATCTCAACGATGGACTTCTGCATACTGATTTTCTACAGAATTTTCTACTTTATCTAAATATTTTCTGAATATTTATAATGTTTACAGCTTTTCTCAGCTGCTTTGTAGCATTTCTCGAATCATTCGTAATTAGTGGATCTCACATTGGACATTGGATTTCTTTCTCAAAATCCTGAGTTCATCTCTCAAAATTAATTATTTGTGTGATTGAACAAATTATTGCCATCAGAAAAACAAGTCCTTTTGTCATCGTTCACAAACAAGATCCTCAAAATATTTAATCAGTATGACGTTGAACAATTTCAGTGTTTCCTGACTTAAACTTTGGTTTGGATCACAGTGAATAAAAATACACAAGGCTGAATTTCTTCTGCATATATGCATTTCAGCAGAGCAAATGTATTCATTTTATTTTAAATTTTATTTATATTGGTCGGATGAGACCGGACCAGGATTCACACTTTTACTGTACTGTAATTGTGTGTGTTCGCTTTCTGGCTGTTCATCCATTTTTAGAAATTGTAATTCTGTGTTTTGTCGGCATTTGAAGGTTCACGAGATTCACCTTTGACCTGTTTTATTGAACTAGTTTTTGATCATTGGTTGATCTGATGCCGTTCACTTGCCTTCATTAGTGATGTTCAAGATTCCACACATTTAAAAAAAATAATAATTGTAGATGACATATTCTGACAACTGATTTAACCATTTAACCAATGATGTATACAATAAACTGATGCTGTGATGTTTTGGGGGTTAAAACTATTCAGGTGAAACCAGTAGAATATATTGTGATCAACATGAACATAAACAACTGATAATTTAGGAAACAGCAGACAGCAAATTTGTTTAAAGCAAATTTTTTATTGAAATCTTTCATGACGTGTACTTGATGTGAAAGTTAAACAAGTAGTTTTGAGAATTTTATTTCTGATCTGAGAAACACTCCAAAGCAACTGAGAAAAACTGTAGAATTTAGTTATAACAGACAGGCAGGCAGGCAAAGCGAGCGACAGACAGACAGACAGACAGACAGACAGACAGACAGACAGACAGACAGACAGACAGACAGATAGATAGATAGATAGATAGATAGATAGATAGATAGATAGATAGATAGATAGATAGATAGATAGAATAATATAGGTACACTGCAATGGAATATATGTACATATATGATGTAAAGTAGCCAGAAAACGTATAATAGTATCCTGATACACTACAAGGGCAAATGTTTGTGGACACCTGACCATAAAATTAGTATGTTCCTCTTTCTGAACATCTTGTTCCACATCCTATTCGATGTTTTATCCTCCGCACAATATGTGCACAGTTACACTGTATATTATATATACTATATATTATTCTCTACTGCACCTCCTGCACATCAGTCACTCTCTACAGTTCAGAAGCTCATTCAACATATTGCTATTTATTGCAAATCGGCCACGTATACACTTCTGTTTAGATGCTAACTGCATTTCAATTACATGTATTTTGCACAATGACAATAAAGTTGAATCTAATCTAATCTAATCTAATCTAGTATAATTTAGATTATGTACCGCTAGATTTTGGAGTGTGTTAGTGGAGATTTTCTGATCATTTAGTTACAAGGGTGTGAGTAAAGTCAGGTAGTGATGTAGGTGAGAAGGTGAGGAGGTTCCTGTGGTGCAGTCAGCGTTCACATTCATCCCAAAGGTTTTCAATAGGGTTTGAGCTCTATAGCAGGGTCATTTTGATAAAAATAATTGTTAACAAATAAATAAATACCAAAGAAGAAGAAGAAGTTGGAGTTACACATGCCCCTGAGATACCAGTGAATCTTCTGATCCTACCTGTTTAATCCTGACTCCCTACTTCAGGATGGAGTTATTTTCCATTGGAGACCACTCTACTGCTGCTATAGATGCTTCCACATTAACAGGCTAAAGATCCATGAGGTTCCAGTGGAGGGTCTGTAGTTAATATAAACTCTGCTAATATTTTTGGGTGCAGTTACTATGGACAGCTTTTGCATTCAATTCTCCATCAGTGAACAGTTTATAACCTCAACAGTGATGGAACTGTAATGAATGGACATTCGGAGATTAGGATGAGGATGGGTCTGGTTTCTCTTTAGGTTTCCTTATGAAATCTCAGAAGGGTTTTCTTGCCACAGTCACCACTTGTTTGCTCATTACGTATAAATCTAGAAGAGATAAACGTGTTTCTGAGTGTAAATGTATACAACATACTGTATATGCTGTAAATCTGCTCTGAAACAAAACACAAATAACATGGAATTGAATTGAAAGGACATGAAAGAGGCAAAAAGAAAAATTGAAACGAAAGAGTTAATTAGTCTCACACACACACACACACACACACACACACACACACACACACACACACACACTCTGATCTTGGCTCTCGTTCCGTATCGGTGCGTGACAGCATCTATTTGCATCCTCGTGCAGTCTTTCGAATTTTCAGCTCCGTGCACTGAGATTTCGTCGTTTTTCTCCCCACGTTGTCATGAGAGCAGATATATTTGGATTCTTCTTACAGATATTCATGAAGAACCGTTTCATCAGCAGAGGCTGAGCCTGATCAGATCAGAAGGTTACTCACTCTGCGTGTGCACGAAGCTCCGATTCGACTCGTTCGCTTCGTTATTTCTATAATTACGCCCCGTAAGTGTGCAACGTATCCGACAAGCGTGCCAGATGTGCTGTAAGAGCTCAGGATGGCGATTCAAACCGGGAACGGAATCCCGTCCTCCGTCACTTCCTCTCAGGACGCCGATGGGTTTCTCGTACACAGAATCGGGAGGATTTGTGCGTTTTTATTTCAAACTCCGGTGCTCAATCGTTTATGTTCACAGGTATCCAGAGCACCTTAACATCAGGGCCTTGAAGTTTCAGTCAATGTCTAGAAACACATCCTGGTTCTGGTCCACTGGGGCACAGACTAAAAATACAAATTTGACCAAAATCTTTTGACTTCATTTCTTTACATGAGCACAATCACAAAATCTAGTGGAACATCCTTCCCAGAAGAATGGAAGGATGGAATCTAACAGGAAACGAGGATGAACTGTGGAATGAGTAGCAATCTTATGCTCAGGCATCCGCAAACGTTCGGCCATGGAATGTATTTCCTTCCCGTCCACAATAATTAGTGTTTATTCATCATTGCATGAAAAACACAGTTATTTCCTTTTCCACAGAAAGTGTACAGTAATTTAAAGCCATGAGTAGATCCAGAAATAATCACCGCTCTGCTGGTTCTCCTGCTCACATTCGTCATGTTTTCGTTCGTTCGAGTCGCAGTGACATTTTTCATTTCTTAGTCACGCAGCGCACAAAAGTCAGCGCGATAACCGGTTCGGTCCCTGAGCACTCTTTAAAAAACATAAAATAACGGGTGAGATGTGAAACATGCTCCAGAGCGATTCGAGACTCTCCTGAAGTACGCTGAGCACGCTCTGGTCTGAAGGGTTCTTCTGCTTTAGAGCACTGCAAATCTACCCGTGTCAGGCTGAAGACTCGGCGTCAGTCACTGATCCAGGAAGCCTCAGGGGTTTCATACACGCTGTTTTCTTCTTCTGCACGGTTCACACCTCCGATCTGTACAGTACGTTTCAGATCTGACTGAAATAAACTGATCTGCTCGTGTGAAGAGATTGAGTCCAATCTAAATGACATTTTCATCTGATTCCCATCTGAGGGGAAGCTATAGGGTAGATTTCACCATGTGTGTGTGTGTGTGTGTGTGTGTGTGTGTGTGTGTGTGTGTGTGTGTGTGTGTGTGTGAGCTCATGTTACAGATTTTAATCTGTAGTAAGTCATTTTGAGGTTGAATGGGCAACAAAATGACATTCCGAGGCAGATAACAGATGCAGACCCAAAGAAAGTTTAATATTCGTGAGGAATTCAGTCAAACAACAACAACACAAATAAAACACAAAGTGTTATACAAAACACAATGGGCACACAAGGTGTCATAGTAATAATATTTTCATTAGAATTTTCCAAAATATAAAATTAGTCAATTTCATATGTGGGTGGATTTTGTGTGTATTATTATTATTATTATTATTATTATTATTATTATTATTGTTGTTGTTGTTGTTGTTGTGTGTTAAGGTCTGTTTATTTGTTTTTATTTGGTATTATTAAAATTTACTTAAATTACTATTTATTACTATTTTGTCACTTTATCTTTTATAAATTACGATCTATTTTTGTTTCTATTTTAGACCATATTTTAGAATAATAATTTTTTTTTAAAAGGACGAATTACAATTTGCAATTGTTAATATTTTTTTTATGAAAATTATTTATTTAAAATTCAAATAATATTGATGGTCATTGTGTTTAATCAATTATTTATTTATTATTATTATATTATTTATTATCATTATCATCAATATTTCAATAGATTTTTTTTATATTATTTGAAACATTTGTTTAATTTATTCACTGTATTTATTATAGAAACGTGCTCTATATTGATTAATAGGTTCTCACATTTTTAACATCATATTCAGCAAAACATATATGTTAAAAAACATCAGAAAATAAGTAACTGTATTATATGATTCTATTATATCACATTATTTATATTTGATCACAAATCATTTATGTTTATTCATAATATTTATTCTAAAATTTCTATAAAAAATGTCATAAAGATTTTATAACATTAATAATATTTTAATATTTTTATGTGCTTAAAAAAGGTACTGTATATCATATAAGATAAATAATTCTAAACTATTTAAGGACGCAGTAATTGATATTTGTGAAGGTAGTACAGACCATGTTTGATACTGAACACACACACACACACACACACACACACACGTTTGATCATATTACATGCCTCATGCACATACAGGTGTGGCTATTACAAAGTCTTCAAAGGTTTCAGTTAGTTTAATACACATAAACATCTAATTTAGGATCCAGATCTGTGAAAACCTTCATGACAGAATCCTGACCAACTGTGTCTACACCAGTAACACACATCACCAGCTTAATGATGCTTCTGTTCGTAAGAGACTGCGTGCTCGGCCTTCAGGGAGCCAAAACTTTCACACGGCCAGTCGAGCCCGGTGCAGGATCGTTTCAGCTCTCTGTAAATCCCAGAGGCAGCTGGAAAAAGTTGTTTACTCGGGTATTCGTACATGCTCAGACATAAATCTTTGCAGTTGTCCGTATTTTCTTTTTTTGGAGCAATTAAACATAATATCTACTTACAAACAATCCATTCTGTCGTTTTCAAACAAGTGCCTTTTTATTGTGTTTTGTTTTTCTTTAATTAACTGGGAACAAATCGAATGACTTCTTTCCAAACGACATAAAATCCCAATTAAGTGTGGTTGAGATTTATGGAAGCGATGCACTGAATGTTCAGCATCGGCGTGTGTGTTACATGAAGTGTGCACGGGCGGGGCGGTGGGGGTGGGGGTTGATTGGTGTAGGGGGCGCTGACTTACGGTCACTGAGAACTTACTAATCAATCTTTTAATAACTTTGAGTGCAAATATAAACTAAACTGTACATCTGAGCATCTTCCACATTGAGTCTCTATTCGATGTTATAACACCCTCCACTCTTTTGGGAAGATGTTGTGGAGATTTGTGGAGAGTCATTCAGCTACAAGGTGTTAGTAAAGTCAGGTAGTGATGTAGGTGAGAAGGTGAGGAGGCCTGGGGTGCAGGCAGCATTCACATCCATTAGTTCAATAGGGTTGGAGCTCTATAGCAGGAGATCTTCCACGCATTTCCAACCCGTGTAAAAGCAGATCTTCATGGAGCTCGGCTTTGTGCACAGGGTATTGTCCTGCTGGAACGGGTTTGGATCTCCTAGTTCAAGTGTAGGGAAATTTTCAGGCTACAGCATCCAAAAGCTTAGTGTCCTTATACCTTTGGATAAAATCAGTAAATAAAAAAATGTCCATGCTGCCTTCCCACTTTTTCTTCCACCTTACCCGGAAGAGATCCTACAAGAAGGTCGCCATCCCATCAGACTCCTAGTTTACTCATACGATATTCAATGCTGGTTAGCGGTGGGCGTGTTTGTGGGCGGAGACAGAACTTTTTTAAGGCGAAACGCATGTTTTTCATCCTCAACCCATTACACCGAATGGACTCTGTGCGAGCTGCTGTTATAGATTTTCAGTGCTGGATCACGGAGCTCGCCATTATCTTCCCCTCCGTCTTCCCGAGCACCCGTGTGAGTGACTGAAGTTCCGCCCACACCGTTTACTGTAGGAGTGTGTTCCATTAAAAACTCTGCGGATGGACGTCAGAGTGCGATTTTTACACATCATCAATCCACAATGTTTCTGCAAAGAGAAAATGTCTGCTGTGCCGTGCATCGTGTAGTGTCACAGCCTGGAACTGAAATCGATTCATTTGGGAGGATATCACGTAAATCATTTATAAATAAATCGTGCATCATGTACCACTACAAAAAATGGTGGAATTGGCAGAGACACTGGAAAAATTGGCAAATACAAATTTTAAAGCCATTTACACGTTGCAGAAGTATTTACTCCTGTTGCACCGAACAAATGAGAGGAGGCCATAAACTATATATCAATGACCAGGTAAAGAATTGTTATTTTTCCCCGGGGGTTTATGGTAAAGTTTCGAGTTTCATTGCACATTGGAAACTTAGCCAGTATATTCAGAAATATGCAGTATATACAGTATTTATAGTTTTCGAGGCTAGTTTCGTAACATGCCAACAGAGGGCAGCACAAGGCTGTACGCACAGTCACAGGGAGCACCGACCTTTATAAGTCACTGTGTACATCAGGAGCCGTGCGACCGCTGCTTTTCTGAGCGCGTGCATTACCTAAACTGGATGCTCCACAATGATGATGCACCCTGTCACCAAGCTCTCACATGAGTTTCTCGCCAGAAACCACTAGATTTCACTTCCGCACCCACCCTACTAGCCAGGTTTGGCTCCTGCAGACTTTGCCATCTTCCTGAAGATGAAGATCCGGCTCGTGTTCTTCCAAAAATAAGACTTCCAGGACACATTCCAGAAGTGGCAGGAACACCGGGAACGCCGTATTATGATACTAAATATACAGATCTACATTATATGTCCGTTTATTTACATTATAGTATTGGGACACCTGACTTTTCCAGCAATATGTGGTTCTTCACCATTTTTTTGCACAAAGTTGGAGGTACACAGTTGTACAGGAAAGGTTTAGATGAAGGAACATCCAGTTTTTACTTGAACTAGGAACTCAAACCTGTTCCAGCATTACAATGCCCTTGTGCACAAAGCCAGCTTCCTGAAGATCTTCTTTAAATGAGTTGGAGTGGAAGAACTCCTGCTATAGAGCTCCATCTCTATTCAACACCTTTGGGATGCATGTGAATGCTGACTACATCCTAACTCACTGCATCCTAACCCCAGAACTCCTCACCTTCTCACCTACATCACTACCTGACATTACTAACACCCTTGTGGCTCCACAAACACTTTCCAACATCTAATAGAACATCTTCCCAGAAGAGTGGAGCTTATTATAACATCAAACGGGGACTGCATGTGGAATGGGATGTTCAAAAAAGCACCTACGAATGTTCTTATTGTATTAAATATTAAACTCAAGAGAAGGGGGGCAGAGGGGTAGATCAGGGATCGTTCATGTTTTAGATGGAATTGAAGAAAAGGGTCAGTCGCAGGTGCTGCAAAGTTTAATTAGGAGTGCACTTAATGTGGATAAATATGGCCTTTTTAAATTATTCCAAAAACATTCCGTCACCCTGTGGAATAAAAAGCCCTGGCTTGTTGCTGGTGTTTTTGCATAATAGAAGAAGACATGAAGGAAATAGAGCCTCTCGAGCGAGAAGAGAAAAAGCTATTAGGGAATATTTGACTGGTTAAAAAGAGGGGAAGTGAGGGAGCTGTCTGGCTTTGGCGAGCGCAGAGAGGCACTTTGCGTCCTGATAATCGCTCCGTTGCCTGCGGAGCTTTTGTAGCGAGGCAGCTTGGCAGTTGTTTCGGTGAGTGTGATAAAACACAAAGCACCAATAGCCATCATCAAACGACCGCGACGTCCGTTCGAGCCTACTCAGCTCAAAACAGCGTCACGATGAGGGTAAAATCAGTGTCTTTTGGTGTTAAGTATAAGTATAGAGTTGTCTCTTATCGCTCGTATTGTTGTATTGTGTTCAGATGGGCAGGAATGTGGGAGGATAAATAAACTGTTGATTTAATTAAACAGCAGCTCTGACAGTAAGAAGGATCGTGTGTAATTTTTACTGTTATTATTTTCTTTTAGGGTTGTGCATCTCCATAACTGAGGCTGATGTGATTCACATCTCATTGCACATGCATCCTCTGCAATTAAATGCGGTACAGATAGTCTGCCTTCATTTCTTTGGTTCAGACAGACAGCAAATCAATTGACTTAAGTGCCTTTTGACTTAACACGTGGCCCCTTTTACATACTTTGTAGTGCAAAAAAGGAAAAAATGATCAAATAAATCCAGATGTTCTTTTCCTGTTGTGTCTGCAGAAAGATGCAGCTCTACCTCTGCCATGTTAATCTGTATTCTGTGTGGACACGCCTCGGTCTCCGTAGCAGCAGCAGTGCTGAGAGAACGCGCTCGAGAAACAGTTTAAGTCAAGTCAAGTTTATTTCTATTGCGCTTTTCACAACAGACATTGTCTCAAAGCAGCTTTACAGAAATCAACAGTGAAGGTGAACGATGTGTGTTTATCCCTGATGAGCACCATGGAGACTGTGGTGAAGGAAAAACTCCCTTAGATGTTATGAGGAAGAAACCTTGAGAGGAACCAGACTCAAAAGCACAACCTCATCCTCATTTGGGTGACATCAAGAGTGTGATTATAGTCTTTAAACACTACAGAACACTGGAGAGTGAGAACTAACATGAGCACTGGAGTGTGTGATTATGACTGATGTTCTTTTTACAGTCTTATACAGGCTTTATGGTTATAAAACTAGGAGCTACTGAGCTACTCATAAAATAGCTCAACATCTGTAATCATCACAGATCCAACACCAGCTTCTCCATGCCAGAGCCTTTAAACACTCCAGGAGGTCCAGTGTCAAAACTCCACACATGTAGTGGGATCCAATTGGCACTGGTACGTCTCTAGTGAGGAAACATCAATCTACATATTCTATATTGGTCACAAATTATTGGTCACTTTATAAATAATAACATTATAGAAAAATAAAAATAACTTTATTTACCGATGCAAATATGTTAAAAACGGTTCATCAGTACACAAATGCCAACTTTTTTCCGACTCGCACTTTTTAAAAATCGATGCGACTCAGTGAATCTGACCATCCGTACGCTACATGCAGGAAGGAAACCTGGAGAACACTGGAGGAAACCCAGGTGGACACAAGGAGAACATATGAAATTTTAAACTTTGCATCAAATCAGTATCAATACAGTAACATCCCTAATGTATATAGTAACAGCACATCCACAAAATTGTTTTTACTATAAATAAAGACGTTTAGGGAACATGTATGGGAGGAGTCTCCAGTGTCAGCGCTCCATCACAGTCAAATTTAAAGCTGGTTTTCCATGTGAACACTGTATTAGCAAACACCTTAGTGATCGCACGAATACATGCACCCAGAGATCGTAGGAACTACACATTACAAACAAAAGTATTGGTACCCCTGACTTTTCCATCCATATGTGGTTCTTCATCAAACTGTTACCACGATTGTATCGGATGTCCTCGGATGCCGTAACATGAAATTTTATAACATGAAACACTTTACTTGAACTAAGAAACCTGTTCCAGCATGTACGTTTAATCATGTTATTTATTATAACAGCAAATGGAGACTAAATGTGGAATGGGATGTTCAAAAGTCCCACTACATTTTCATTAACATTACCTAAGTCAATGAGAAAAAAATGCAGATTTAAAACCTACATTTAGGAAATAGATGTTAATTGCGATCGATTGGATGGTTAGAAGGACATTCTGACATCATAACCGTGAAAGATATTTGCTCGCATCTCCACCAGGAGAGAGTTTTAACAAAAAAAAAACTAATGGCTTTATTATTTCTATCATACAATTTTGCTGAAATGAGTCCTGGTCCTCGGTGTAATCACACTGAGTGATGTGCACCGAATCCACACGAGCGTGTTTTACTCTATATGATGATTCAGACTCATTTCTGCTTGGGTTTTTATTTTATTTTTCTGGACGTGCGCCGACACACGAAACAAATCGTCCACTTTCCCCTGATCTCGTTCTGGCATGGACGGCGCCGTACGTAGCAAAGCGAAGCGGCTATTAGCTTGATTTAATGCCTCTATAGACACAATCGTTTGATTTATTGTTCAAACTCAACCAATCGCTTTTAATGAAACACAATAAAAATGGAATTTGGGGTATAATTTCATTTTCGTGCCGTTCGTTGTTCATTGTTCATTCCGGAGAGTATAAAAGTGCTTTTTATATCACTTGGCAACCCCCCATTAGGTTTATATACATATTATGTCTTTATGTATTTAATTATGTTTATCTTTTAATTCATTGATTGCATTTAAATAAAAGATAAACTGGAGACGGTAATAAATGATGCTAGGTTTGAAAAAAAAAATATTTCAATGTTCACACTCGAAAAGAAAACAGTTTAATGGCACTTTTCACTGAGAGAGACAAAGAGAAAATCACTGCAGTGGTGTTGGAGGAATCTAGTGTAAGGACAACTTCCTCCTCCGAGGTTTATTTAGTGTTTCAGAATCAAAAGTTTGCTCCGCATCATTTGCTCCGTTATTTTATACTGTGTTTTACAATATACGGTTGTATATAATAGTTGCTGTTCTAATAACCTCCACTCTTCTGGGAAGATGTTCTGCTAGATTTTGGAGTGCGCTTGTGGAAATTTGTGATCGACTGTTTTATCGGTTCATCTATTTTTCCGACTTCCGGTCTGCTGTCATTACAAGAGCGCCCTCTAGAGGTGAATCACTAACCACGTGCTATTTGTTTTTACACGAGAGACTGCGTGCTTCACGGAGAGCGCTATATAATATTTATTTATACATTTTATCATTTTTTATGATATCCTTTAGTCATTAATCATATAATTATACTTATTTCATTTCCGTTCTCAAATTTCAATGATTCAGTACTGATTTTTGTGGTTTTTTTATTTGTTATATTAAAGTTCAGAACTTTTACATGGAGTGTTTTTTTTTTTTTATCTAGGATCCATTAAAAAAACTATTGGTTGTTATAAAACTATTATATCATCATCAGTAAAACTTGAAGTCAGACACAAGGGTATTAAAAGTAAAGTCAGTTAGAGATGTAGGTGAGAAGGTGAGGAGGCCTGAGGTGCAGTCAGTGTTCACATTCATCCCAAAGGTGTTCAGTAGGAGTGGAGCTCTATAGCAGGAGATCTTCCACCCAACCCATGTACAGCAGATCTTCATGAGCTGGCTTTGAGCACAAGGGCATCCTCATGCTGGAAACAAAAGTAAAAAAGTAAAAGCATTTTTGCATTAGTGTTAAAAGTGAAAAAATAAAAAATCACTTTGCTTTTCTTTTCACTCCAGTTCCACTCGAGGACGATGCACTGACCTTTACATTTATCACCTGATGAGTGTGAAAATTATATTGTAAATTTCCAACAGCGTTAATGTGAATAATCCAAACCAGTCTCTCTCTCTCTCTCTCTCTCTCTCTCTCTCTCTCTCTCTCTCTCTCTCTCTCTTTCACTATTTCACTCTATAATATTGGCAGATAAACTCATTCCAGGTCACGTCCTGATTCTTTTGGTTGTTTTTCAGAATTCAGCTCCCGCTAGTTCTGCCAGGTTTTTCAGCAATTCATTGCATGCTTCATATCACTTTTACTCCACTAAAGATTTTGCCTATTTTTTTAACGCCTCTGGTTTTAGACATTGTGATATTTATACTCTTTACACAGCATTGTGTCTTAATTATAAGATAAGACCATCACCTGGGTTTCTTGTTCATGATTCATAATTCATGAAGGATGTAGGTCAAAAGGTTTGCTCTCAGGAATGAATGCGGTGATATTATCTGTAGATGTATGCTATTATCCCTGATCTCATTGAGCTTCCCCTTGAGTTGAATGCGTACTGAATGCCAAGACCAAAATAAATAATGTGATTTAAAGCTTGCGTATTCTCCATGTGTGGTATTGGGCGTAGTGTACACGTGCTCCGGTACTGCAGGTGGTGCTGTTGTGTTCAAGAAACTGAAAACAAGATAAAAACAAGATAAAATTATGAACACAAACGGCTCAGTAATCACAACAAAACTGGTCTAATAGTTCAGACTTGTTCACTTTCACAGTGCATTCTTTCACTGCATGATACAGTCTAATAAAATGCATTTAGTACGATCACAAAATTCAAGATATGGAGGCAGAAAATGTGTACATTTATATAAGTTTATATAGTTAATCAATATCACATTTTTTTCTCTAAAAATCAATTTTCAAAATATTTTTTACAATTTATAATATATTATATTTATATTGCATGATTATTATTATTATTATTATTATTATTATTATTATTATTATTATTATTATTATTAATATTATAAAATTCTGATTTAATTTGCTTGGGAACAGCCAAAATGTCTTGAAATGTAAGAATTTGACTCCAAAGATGATGCATATGCTTAGAAAAAATGTCTTTATAAAGGTAAAAAATAAAAAAAATTTAAACTTTAGAGATAATTAACCTGTCTCTGCTGTAAACTGGCCACCACACAGAATATGAAGAATATCAAAACTTTTAGGAGTCAGCTGTCCACAGTACTCCTCAAGGTGCCAGCACAATAACACACTCAGCAAAATGTTGTTAAATTATCGTCATCGATAAAATCCCAAAAATTATAGAGATACCTTTTATTTGTCACTAAAGCACACCCCTAGTGGCTACAAAAGCTCACAAGTCTGTAGCGCTGCAAGCCGGCATGCTCTTCGTGGTACTGTAGCTAGTGATCAGTAAACTAAGCAAGAGGCAATAATTGTCTACTTCTGTATGGAACTGGAACTGGGTGTTACTATGGTTACAGGTGTTTATAAACAGCGTATTCATTGTGAACCCTAATTCAACCGACCACAAAATACCTGGATGGTTAACACTCCGACATTGAACTACCAGGCAATCACGATCCAGTCACGATCCACTTTCTAATTCTTGTGTTTTTTTCTCCACTTTTGGATGTAAGTGAACACTGACGAATCCGGTATGCTCTTTTTCAAACATTTATTACAAAAAAAAAAAGGTCACCCGTCTGACAGCATTTCAAAGTTTCAAAGTTTCTTTATTTTGTATATTGCTTTTATTAATAAATTCAAGCCATACCCTTTAATCTTGTGGTAGCGTCTGGTACTCTTTCAAGGTTTATCTTTGCCAGGGTTTGTCATTACCTCTGGCAGCTGAGGTGCAGTATTAGCAATTTAAAATTTTTCTAATATAGGCTAAAATTATTATTTTTTTCTCCACAGGTCTGTGGGTGTGTGCCAAGAGATTAGCTTGCCTCCTCTCTCTCCTTGCCTCGTTCCTCCTGCTTCTCTGCTCTGGGGAGAAAACCTGTCCCTACAGCTGCCGTTGTGAGGGGAAAATCGTCCATTGTGACTCAGCATCTTTCATCGATGTGCCAGAGAACATTTCAGTAACTTGCCAGGGTTTGTCTCTGCGAAACAATGACTTGCACACAATGCTCCCGTACCAGTTTGCCCATTTGAACCAGCTCCTCTGGTTGTACCTGGACCACAATCAGATCTCGTTCGTGGACAGCCGTGCTTTCCAAGGCGTACGACGGCTAAAGGAGTTGGTCTTAAGCACGAACAGGATCTCACAACTGCACAATGCTACGTTCCATGGTGTGCCAAACCTTCGCAGCCTGGACCTGTCCTATAACAAACTCCAGGAATTGCAGCCAGGTCAGTTTCACGGTCTACGGAAGCTACAAAATCTGCATCTACGCTCCAACGGGTTAACGACAATCCCTGTGCGGGCTTTTATAGAGTGCAGAAGCTTGGAGTTTCTGGATCTGGGGTACAATCGACTTCGCGTCCTCACTCGTACCACGTTCTTGGGTTTGTCTCGGCTGATGGAACTGCACCTGGAGCACAACCAGTTCTCTCGGATCAATTTTTTTCTTTTTCCACGCCTTTCAAACCTCCGAGGGTTGTACCTCCAGTGGAATCGTATCCGAGCAGTGAACCAAGGCCTCCCCTGGATGTGGTATACCCTACAGAAGCTGGACCTGTCTGGCAATGAGATCCAGAGCCTGGACCCTGTGGTTTTTCAATGCCTACCAAATCTTCAGGTTCTTAACTTGGAGTCTAACAAGCTGGCTAATGTGTCTCATGAGACGGTGGCGTCCTGGATTTCTCTCTCAACAATCAGCCTCGCAGGGAATGTCTGGGATTGTGGGCCGGGCATTTGTCCTCTCGTCGCCTGGTTAAAGAATTTTCATGGAACTAAAGACACAAGTATCATTTGCAGCAGTCCGAAACATCTTCAAGGGGAAAAGGTTATGGAGGCTACAAAAAATTATATTGATTGTGATGATTTTGAGCTCATCCCCCAAACACCATTTCCTCACCACAACTGGGAGTCAAGTATGGAAACCTCCCCTGAGCCGATCCTGCCTATGACAACTCCTGAACTACCCCTGCCTCCATCCACCTCTGAACCACCCATCCCACCAATGTTGGCTCAACCTCTCCCTTATCCTACAATCCCTGAAACTAACCCCAGAGACACCCGTCTGAATACACCACGACCCTCGAACAGCCTGCTGGTGACACCCTCTCCGGAACAAGAAGACTTATCCTTCCATAAGATTGTGGTTGGTGGTGTGGCACTTTTCTTCACAACATCACTTATCCTGACGGTGATATACGTCTCCTGCAGACGATATCCAGGAGCCACGAGGCTGTTGCAGCAGCGCTCAGTGGTTGGACGGAAGCGACGGAAAAAGAGTCCTGAGCCAGAACAGAACCTGAGCTCCCAACTGCAGGAATATTACATGAGCTACAACCCTGCTGCCACACCGGAAGCCATGGATGTACTGGCCAATGGGACTGGTACTTGCACATGTACCATATCCGGCTCCAGGGAATGTGAGGTATGACACTGTCAAGGGCAACCTAAAAACAAATCAAATCAAAGCAAATGAAACGGCTCTGGACAGCAGAGGTAAACTTCTTTATTGTGTCCGCCGTTCCTACTCACGGAAGCATCTGGATAAGCACCCTTGACTCCTTTTAGTCATATTTATTCCCTTTATTCCCTTTTGCACCTTTAAAGCCGGCTTTACCCTGTACGATCTCCAGCTTGATTTTACTTTCGCAGGCAAAAAATAGCTCATCCTGGATCCTGGAGGAATTTTCGGGGGTTAAGTTGAGATTTCTGGTCTTAGATTGTAAAGGCCGATTTTTACCTTGTGGCTGATAGACTGATGATCTGACAGCTTCAGAATTCTTTAAGTAAAATTTCTGAGCATGCATTAGAGCGGTTAATATCGATAAAATAACAAAAAATCTATTTTATTTCAAATTTTTCCAAACCGTCTCTAAGCTTCTGATGTAATATTAAAATTTCGTAATTTTTTTTGTTTTGTTTTTAACTTAAAAATGCAAATAAATTAAAAATGACCATGTTATAGAATTTTTTTTAGGTGGGGATTTTGACTTTTGGAAATTGGGCACACTGGGAAATTGTTACCTACTTAATATCGTAGGTCCACCATCAGCGGATCTTTATGATGTATGTCGACACGGAGAACTCATTGTAAACTGAACGTATTGTAAATGATGTCATCATACAGAAGTACTTATCTTCCAAGAGCGTTGAAAATGCACAGAGTAAACCCGGCTCGCGTTCACCAATCGTACAACGTAGCATTTTCCAATTACTGAAAATTAGGAGTCAATGGTTACTTAACCCGAACCGATCCGATCGCAGCAAAGCTTCACTCACTGTTTTTTTTGCACTTCATTATTTTCTTCTGTTTGCTCCGCCGCAACATTTCCGATCGGCTACGCAGGATTTATTTCAGAAAAAAAACAGAGCTATGAAATCCGGAGGCGCTACAGTATGAAACATTTTTTTAGCCCCGGCAGTAACGAGCCCCGTATTAAATACAGTCAAATTAAAGCTTTCCATCTGCATTTCACGGAAGACTTGACGGTCACGCGTCTCGATGTTGAACTGATTTTTGCTTGTTGAATTACTATGAAACAGATGTGGAATGATTCATTTTCAGCAAAAGGCCCAGAAGGCTCTCAAGATATAGATATAGATCTGCAAGGCCTGTTAGCGAGAACGGAAAATGCTTTTCTCCTGCCTAACTCTGATTAGTTGTATTTAAAGGACAAGATGGACTTTTTGACGCTTTTTAAATTCATTTTTACTTCGTTCCGTAGAGCCACGTGATCCATATTTAATAGTGGAAACGTAAATGGAGAGATTAAAGGGCATTTAATGTGGGTTTGTTGAAGAGAGTGTCTGGTTTTAGGGGTCCAAAGACATCATGGTATTAATCGACCAGTTAAAGGCACATGAATCTAAAGGGAAAATATTTATCAGGATTTAAACATTTTTTGCATCAAACCTTTCATTTTATTAAATGTTAACAAAAAGATCAAATGTTTTGACAAAAGTATGTGGACACTTTTTTGTGCTTTTGATTCCACATTTAGTCCCAATTTGCAGTTACCGTATAATAATCTCCAATCTTCTGGGAAGATGTTTAGCCACAAGGGTGTTAGTAAAGTCAGGCAGTGATGTAGATGAGAAGGTGAGGAGGCCTGTGGGGCCTGGGGGGGTGGGTGGGGGTGCTGTGGGCTGCACAGTCAGGGTTCACATTCATCCCAAAGGTGTTCAATAGGGTTAGAGCTTTATAGCAGGAGATCTTCCAGTCTAACTAATTGAAAACAGATCTTCATGGAGCTATGCTTTGTGCCCAGGGACAATGGAAAAGGTTTGGGTCTCCTAGTTTAAGTAAAGGAAAATGTAATAGTAGTGCGTCCGTATTGTGTATGTGTGTTGAATGATGTTGATGGAGATCATTCTGATTGTTGGGATAAGTCATCTCAACACCACACTGGACTTGAGGCTGAGGCTGGGTCACAGCAGGAGAGCTGTCAATCAAATATGAATTCTGCTCAATTATAATATTAAGCCACACCCCTCCACCAGTTCAAGTACTGCTTAAAGTGAATCAAGGTGATGTTCAAGATATTAATGTACCATATAAACTTACAAAGGCTCAAAAGCAGGAGTGTGAATAAACATGATAAGTGATCGAGAGAGAGGCGATGAGAAGAGACGGTACTCTGAGCTAAAAGTAAAAATCACTATAATCAAATTTTTTTTTTTTCACAACTAATCATAAACCATGACTAACCATAAAACTACACAAAATCTCACAACATGGCTCATCGTCCTGCTGCCAGAAAGCAAGTCTGTTTACGCCAGCTATCTCAGTAATTACTACATCACTAATAATAATAATAATAATAATAATGAAAAATGTAATGCACATGTAGACTTGCATTTTGATCTCTGAAAACTCATTCGAACTCTGATTTCTTTCAGCGTGGAGATTTGAGACCTGTTTTTATTTGCGCCGGAGAACAGCTTGCGCATTTTTAGGCATGAAATGTGTGTAATAAAGCACATGAACGCCAGGAGAAACAAAAACAGTGAAATAAAAGCAGATAAATGCAGTAGATGTCAGGGTTGGGTAATGAGGATGACCGGGTCGCATTAATGGCCTAATGGATGAATAATTGATGCTTTCATCTGTTTTATGATTTGGAAAAAAAATAAATAAAACAGAAGCAGATTTCTACTGCATGTTCCATTTTCTAACCCAAGTTTATGAAAAAAATAATATCTAATATAAATACATATTAATTCCTAGCTATGCCGCCAAATTATAGTCCTCCATGCTGCATGACTAATGCCTTTGGATAGCTTTGTCACCTTATGTATCTAATCCAGCGAGATCGACCATGTGCTTACAGGCAATATATCGCTTCAGATATAATTACTTCAACCATATGGACATACATATTTAAATAAAAACGCCAGGACCGGATGGCTGATGAGGCAGAGCCTGTAATACCTTCTGTAAATTAAATAAAAGCTGCAAGGAGAGAAATCCCATTACCTGAGGAAATCTGTGACGAGCAGCCTTATATATATATATATATATATATATATATATATATATATATATATATATATATATATATATATATGATAAATTTCATGAAATTACACCTTGTTGCTTTATTTTTTCGGCGCTAAAGGAGTTTTTAATAATAGACGAACAAGCGTCTGTTATGGTTAGGATGATGAAAGCGGCGTGTAGCCGGACCTGGGTCTGGGTTTTTCATTTCAACTTTGCCGGTGGCAGGAGTCCCTGTGGAGGCTGGTCACACACACATTGAGAGAGCAGGGAGGGATCACGTTGCACTGTAGTGGAAACACACCTAGCCGTGGTATAGTACTAATAAAGGCTTGATGTTGAATAAATTTGGTGCAGGATGTGAGCAACTGTATGTACATATTAACATTTATAACATTAGAACATTTTAAGCTGTGACGTGAACAACACTGATTATCTCTTCATCATGGCACCTGTATGTGAGTTATTAGGCAGCAAGTGAACATTATATCCTCAAGCAGGAAGAATGGGCGAGCATAAGGATTTGTTTGAGTTTGACCAATTGTAATGTCTAGACGTCTGGGTCAGAGCACCTCAAAAACTGCAGCTCTTGTGGGCTGTTCCCAGTCAGAATCTATCAAAAGAGCTCCAAGGAAGGAACAGTGGCGACAGGGTCGTGGGGAACGAGGCTCACTGATGCACGTGGGGAGTGAAGGCTGGTCCGTGTGGTCCGATCCAACAGACGATCCAACAAACGGGCTGTTTTTCATTCTTATTCTCATTTGAAGGTTTTCTTCTCCAGATCGTCTCCAAATTTCTCTTGTGCCTCGAAACATTCATTAGTCAGGAAATGTATGAACTTGGAACTTAATGATATTATGTTTATATAAGTAGCACATTCATTCAAAAGACTGATTTTAACTACACACAAACCAGCTGTGGGTCAGAATGCAGGGTTAGTTATGATACAGAGCAGAAATGGCTACAGGCAGCATGACAGTGTTGGGGTTTGAACACGTCACCAACCAAGAGCCTCATCATTAATCCACCACTGCCCTTTAAAAAGTATATAATAAACATACTAAGTATATTTTAAATATGATAATAGAGATGTGTTGAAATGTCAGCGAACAAACAGTGCAGAAAATGGGCACTTTTGTTTTTCAATTCAGAAAGAAATAGAAAAGAAAATTCTATTTGCGGATTTAATGCACTTCCTGAAAGCATGACTCTGTATTCAGAATCTTTTTTTCCCCCCTTAAATTCATGAACAGCTTTTTTTCGAGTTCGTTTAGAAGGACAGATTTGCTCATCGTAAATTGCAATTTAATTATTTTCTTAATGCTTTTTATTAACTTTTTTTTTTTTTTACAAAACAAAATTGGACAGTAGAAATAAAATTGACAGGACAATTTCAAAGCAATTACTATAATACTTTTGCATTGCCTAATTTTTAGCTACAGTCACAATGTAGGTCAAATGTTTTGGGACGCCTTATTTTTCCGGCCATATCTTTTTTCCCTGATCTGTTCCACCAAATTTGGAGGCACACAATTGTATAGAATGCAGTAGCCTAAGTCGCCCCTGTGTACAAAGCCAGCTTTATGACGATCTGCTTTAAATGAGTTGGAGCGAAGATCTACTGCTATAGAGCTCCAACCTTATTGAACACCTTTGGGGTGAATGCGAACGCTGACTGCACCCCAGGAACCTCCTCACCTTCTCACCTCCAGCAGAACCTGACTTTACAAACGCCCTTGTGGTTGAAATCTCCACAAAATCTTATGGAACATTTTCTAGGAAGAGTGGAGTTAACAGCAAATGGAGACTAAATGTGGAACTCAAAGTTTAAAAAGAAGCACATCTCAATCAAACTTATGCTAAATATAGCGTAAGTGACATGAAAATCTTTTTTGCGTCTATTAAACATCTTTAATAGAGATCGAACTGAATATTGGAAAACTTCTGCATGTTTGTAAACGAGAGCACTTCCGTTCAGCGAGCACTGAGCACCGAGACGAGACTTTCGCAGCTCATCCCATCTTTCGATCATTTTAATGCATCACAACTGATGAGTATGAAAAAAAAATACACTAATTACATCGATTTATTCGTAATTCACTGGATTAACATCTCACATTTAGTCTCCTATGTGGATAAACTCTTCTTCCAAGAGTTTCTTTTTCTTCTCAGCACTGGTTTTCGGCGTTTTAATTATCTTCTGTTTACATGCCACATGAGTTTTTTTTTTCCCGAAGAATATTGCTCAGCTCCAGCACCAATGAATAATTATGACTAATTATGCAAAACTACATGACATAGCTGGGAAAAAGAGTTCATTATTGCCTATCTGTAGTTACTTAGCTGTAACGACTAAAGCAGCACAAACACAGCAGAGGGTGAAAAAAAAACATCAATTTCTCCTAGAAAACAGAATGCTGTTTGAGTTCCTCATGTTTTTGGTTTGTTTGATTTAGCAGCTGATGCTCAGGTAGCTGAGGGCGTAGCATGAAGAGGCAAACGTGTTTCTGGTGATACTCCATGTCTGAATTAATTACGTTTTACACACTTTCTTCCAAAATGTTCAGGATGAAAGATCCGCCGTGCCATTTAGCTTGACTTTGATTTGAGTAGCAACAAAACTAGCATGTGGGTTTCCTATCTTATGCGGCGACGAACCATTTCTTATTATTTATGAAAAAGGACACGCATAAGTGGCCAATTAGCTCCATCAGAGAAACCTGTGCAGACGGCAGAGCTCCTGAGGTGATGTACGTGAAGTAGATGTTCACAGCAGTGCTTCTGTTTGTCCTTGTTTAGCCTAGCAGCCATTTCTCAGCATGAAAAACGGATTTCGTGAGAAGCCGGGCTTGTGGAAATTAAATTAAAACCGTTCTGCACTTTAAACCAAAGGCTACACGGAGTCTGAATTCACAGCAAATATTAAGTAGATTTAAACTTCGACTTACATTTACTTTAAAAGTTTTTTTTTTTTTTCGCACTCATTAATAAAACGTTAACACAACGGTGTATGGCTTCACTGTGGCTCACAACTTTACAATTTATTATTTTTATAGCTCCAGCTTGGTGGTATTTTCCAGTTGTTGAATGAAGTGAGCACAAACGGCTAAACTACCAGTCACGTAATAGAAATTTGCGCTAAATCTGGATATCACGAGGTTCTTACATTCTTTTTTGGGTGGGGTACTAAGGTGGTAGGTGGAATTTGGGCAGGCAGTTATGCTTTTAATGCTGTAAGGGTGAGTGAGTTCTTATGGTAGTAATGTGGTTTCGTTTTGGTGGTATTTACGATTAGGGTGAGTGGCTGTTGTGGTGGTGGGGGGTTGTGGTGTTGTGGGGATTAGGGTTGGTGGTTATGCTAGTGGGTGTTTTTGTGGTGGTAGTAGGGATTATGGTTGGTGGTTATTGTGGTAGGAGGGGTTTTGTGGTGGTAGGTGGGATTAGGATCTGTGGTTATGGTGGTAGGTGGGTTTTGTGGTGGTATGAGGGATTAGGTTTAGTGTTTATGGTGGTGGGAGGGATTATGGTTGGTGGTTATAGTGGTAGGAGGCTTTTGTGGTGGTAGATGAGATTAGAGTTGGCAGTTATGGTTGGTGGTGGTGGTAGGTCGGATTAGGGTTGATGGTTATGGTGTTTATGTGAAGGGGTGTATGTCAAACCTCTCTCTGGCAGATTTGTCCAGTTTCACTCAGAATTTTACATTCGCTCTTTGTTCTAACTTGCTGTCCATGATGAAATCGCAGACGTGGTAGCGCATGTGGTCAGAACAGAAGTTACACCATTAGTCTTAAAACTTTTTGAGGCCAGCTCATATATATATATATATATATATATATATATATATATATATATATATATATATATATATATATATATATAATTGTAGTCTTGATCAGAACCTGCTGTCTGACCTATACTTTTTGTACATCCTAGCACCTTTTATGTGCTTCCCACAGCCTGTCATTGCATGTTAGCCCACACCCGCCCAAAATTACAAGCAATAATTAAAAGACAAGGTAGGACCATTAAATCTTGCATACAATCCCACAAATCTATCTCTAGCATCCCACATAAAACTCAAAGTGAGCTGTAAATAATAGTGGTTGTGCTGACATCTTCAGAATTGCTCAACATATGTCAGCAATGAGATTCTAAAAAAAAAAAAAAAATGACTGTAGAAAAACATCCAGCTGTATTTGTCTGAATTTGACTGAATCTTGGCAAGGGTTCTCCGACAGAAATCTCCTGAAGCTTCACTTCTGACATTTTTAAGAACGTGGGAGTATTTACTTCCTCATAGTCACTTTCTCCAAACAGCGATCTCCCTTTCAAGTGTCACTCAAGCTACACAGAATGAAACATTAATATCTCTTGGAGTGAAGTGAAAGGAAACCGGTTAGCGTAATGTACAGAAAGAAACTTTTTCCACGCATTCACTCCATGTGACAGGTTTCTGTGTTCCAACATCAGCATATCTTTCATCTTCAGTCACTTCATGACTGCAAACTTTTTCCCCAAAGTCTTCAACATGAAATCTGTAAGTCATACAGTATCAGAGACTTCTACTGTTGCATGAATAATAATAAGATTATTTGTTAAGCGAAGGTGGATTATTTCAAATTTTCATGTAGAAGCACCACTAAGATTTAAGAGATGACTATCAGTGGTGGATGAATTACGTACACCAACATTATAACCACCAGCGGTGGACAGTAAGGAAGTAAATGTAATTTGTTACTGTGCTTAAGTAGCTTTTTCACGTATCTGTACTTTACTGAAGTGTTTCCATTTGGGGAAAGTTTTGCTTTAACTACATTACAATGTGAATCTTTTTACTTTTCACTCAGCTACATTTTGCAAAATCAGTCGTTTCTTTTTATTTATTAATGAGGATAAAAATGTAACTGGTCAAACACACAGCAAATCACCAATCAGGATCGAGCACAACTGATCACCAACATACAGTTCAGCATCAGTTCAACATCAAGCAGAACATATAGAGAGGAATAAATGATGAAGAAACTCCAGACTTGAACTCGACACAACACACGTGACCTCATTTCTGAAGTTGTATTTTGTAAAAAGAAGGTTCTGTGCTCATGATAATTGTAATAGACATCAATTGGTGTTTGACTCATTAATATGATCCTATTAATAGTTCAGTGTGCTGAGAGTCACAGAGTCTTTTCACGTAAACTGAGGTGATTGAGTAAAGAATCGTGTGATAAAAATTATAAAAGTAACATTATAGTCATTATAAATCATAGTACTTTTTTTTACATAAGTACATTTGAAGTAAAAATATTTTTGTAAAAGGGAGCACTTTTACTTTCACTGGAGTAATATTTTCCAGAGCGTATCTCTACTCTACCAAGTACATGGTTTATGTTCTTCTTCCACCACTGATTCCACCACATAGTGTCAGGTTATACACATTTCTTATCGACGAGCCTCAATGAAGAGTTAAAAGGTGATTGAAGAAAAACACAGTGCACCCGCTAAACTGTGATTAATCCCAGGATTTAATATTAATCCTGAACAAGGTGCTTGAGATGGGCTTTGCTGTTTTAGAAGATTATTTTGAAATGCCAGATATAAAGCATTGACAGTGCTGGTTTTTGATTTGATGGAATGAGTTGTATTTTGGTGTACGGAGCAAAACCCAGTATACAGAGAGCATGGAGTACGGATGGATAATTATGGTGGTAGGTGGGGTATAGGTAAATAATTATGGTGTTAGGTGGGGTATAGGTGAATAATTATGGTGGTAGGTGGGGTATAGGTGAATAATTATGGTGGTAGGTGGGGTATGGGTGAATAATTATGGTGGTAGGTGGGGTATAGGTGAATAATTATGGTGGTAGGTGGGGTATGGGTGAATAATTATGGTGGTAGGTGGGGTATGGGGGACAATCATGGTAGGTGGGTTTACAGTGGATAATTTTGGTGGTAGATGGGGTTTCAGGTCGATAATTATGGTGGTAGGTGGGGTATGGGGATAATTATGGTGGTAGGTGGGGTAAGAGTGGATAATTATGATGGTAGGTGGTGCACGGGGATAATTATGGTGGTAGGTGGGGCAAGAGTGGATAATTATGGTGGTAGGTTGGGTAAGAGTGGATAATTATGGTGGTAGGTGGTGCACGGGGATAATTATGGTGGTAGGTGGGGTAAGAGTGGATAATTATGGTGGTAGGTGGTGTATGGGGATAATTATGGTGGTAGGTGGGGTAGAGTGGATAATTATGGTGGTAGGTGGTGTGGGGATAATTATGGTGGTAGGTGGGGTAAGAGTGGATAATTATGATGGTAGGTGGTGTGGGGATAATTATGGTGGTAGGTGGGGCAAGAGTGGATAATTATGGTGGTAGGTTGGGTAAGAGTGGATAATTATGGTGGTAGGTGGTGTTCGGGGGATAATTATGGTGGTAGGTGGGGTAAGAGTGGATAATTTTGGTGGTAGGTGGTGTATGGGGATAATTATGGTGGTAGGTGGGGTAAGAGTGGATAATTATGGTGGTAGGTGGTGTATGGGGATAATTATGCTGGTAGGTGGGGTAAGAGTGGATAATTATGATGGTAGGTGGTGTACGGGGGATAATTATGGTGGTAGGTGGGGCAAGAGTGGATAATTATGGTGGTAGGTTGGGTAAGAGTGGATAATTATGGTGGTAGGTGGTGTCACGGGGATAATTATGGTGGTAGGTGGGGTAAGAGTGGATAATTATGGTGGTAGGTGGTGTATGGGGATAATTATGGTGGTAGGTGGGGTAAGTGGATAATTATGGTGGTAGGTGGTGTATGGGGATAATTATGGTGGTAGGTGGGGTAAGAGTGGATAATTATGGTGGTAGGTGGTGTATGGGGGATAATTATGGTGGTAGGTGGGGTAAGAGTGGATAATTATGATGGTAGGTGGTGTCTGGGGATAATTATGGTGGTAGGTGGGGCAAGAGTGGATAATTATGGTGGTAGGTTGGGTAGAGTGGATAATTATGGTGGTAGGTGGTGTTGGGGATAATTATGGTGGTAGGTGGGGTAGAGTGGATAATTATGGTGGTAGGTGGTGTATGGGGATAATTATGGTGGTAGGTGGGGTAAGAGTGGATAATTATGGTGGTAGGTGGTGTATGGGGATAATTATGCTGGTAGGTGGGGTAAGAGTGGATAATTATGATGGTAGGTGGTGTCTGGGGATAATTATGGTGGTAGGTGGGGCAAGAGTGGATAATTATGGTGGTAGGTTGGGTAAGAGTGGATAATTATGGTGGTAGGTGGTGTCGGGGATAATTATGGTGGTAGGTGGGGTAAGAGTGGATAATTATGGTGGTAGGTGGTGTATGGGGATAATTATGGTGGTAGGTGGGGTAAGAGTGGATAATTATGGTGGTAGGTGGTGTATGGGGATAATTATGGTGGTAGGTGGGGTTTCGGGTGGAAAATTATGGTGGTAGGTGGTGTATGGGGAATAATTATGGTGGTAGGTGGGGTTTCGGTGGATAATTATGGTGGTAGGTGGGGTATGGGGGATAATTATAGAGGTAGGTGGGGTTTCGGGTCAATAATTATGGTGGTAGGTGGAGTATAGGTGGATAATTATGATGGTAGGAGTGGATTAATAATAAACCCACCACCATAAGCTGAACAAAGTGTTTGATATGGTGTGAACTGTTTTGAAAAATCAATAAGAAATGCTGGATTCAAAGCATTCGCAGTGCTGAAAGGATTTTTTAAGGAATCAGCTGTATTTTGGTGTACAGAGCAAAACTCAGCATGAGGCCAGTAGAGCTTTTAAATAGAGAGAGAGAGAGAGAGAGAGAGAGAGAGAGAGAGAGAGAGAAATCACGAATGCAGCTACTGTCCTTGAGTCTGTTTATTCGTTGTGACTTTTTTAATGTGACTTTAGATTTTTACCTCTCAGTGAACATCACTTCCAGCCGCCGGTGTGCATTAAGTCACAGTGTTTATTAATCAGTCCCATCCAAAACACATTTTACCTGTTCAAGTCAGAAAACATTTCTATTTACTTGATCCATCTGCCAGTCAAACACGTAGAGTTGTGTTCTCAATGAAGCGCTGAGATCCTTCCTAAGCTTTTCCGAGTCTTGGTGATTTAGGACACGCAGAAAGTTTTTTCCCCTCTATTTCCCAGACACACACATTTTCCCCGTGTTCAGATTAATGTATCGCTCGCATCTTAAACTCTCAGCATTTCGCACGAGGCGTACTGATGAATATTCAGCTTTTATTTCATGTTCTGCGGCTGTTTTAATCGAGATAACGTACTCTCAGCAAGTCGATTTTTAACGCACAGCTCATCAGGGTGAAACAATAAATCGGGAAGTACAAATCGGTGAAAAATGTCGTTTCGTGCACCTCGTCTCTAAGATGGATGTTTCTTTCTTTTTTTTTATTTAAAGAGAAAGGAATAGAGGTGCAATGTGAAGATATTTTTCCTCTTCGCCGTAATCAAGCATGAGCGCCTCGGCTCAGCGGTGCGAACGATATCACGAGTGCTGCAGCAAATTCTGCCCCTAAATGGACTGCTAAGTGCACACACACACACACACACACACACACACACACACACACACACACACACACACAGGAGCAGCCAGAGGGGTTTAATAACCCTGTCCTTGCAGTTTGATTTCCCCTCCAGTGTCTCCTGCACAAGCAGTCTGATTGAGTCGTGTATTAATAGCTGCAGCTGCCACTTCCTTTTCAAATGACGTTGGGAAAAATGGCCGATGTAGTCCCTGAGGGAAAAACAAAGAGAGATAACAGATTTTAAAAAGAGAGATTTTGATTCTAATCTTCTGCTGTGATAGAGACCAGAGAAAGTAAAAAACGAAGCAGGAGGGGGAAAAAAAACCTGAGACCTGAAAAGTGACACGTTTATGTTTAACACAAACCTCAGTGCTTTCTCAGAGCTTTATCGTTCATTTTCAGATAAAAGGACTGACAATTAACGATTTCAAACCCAACCTCTAACATCACGTGCCTGTGAACCGGGGGCCGTGATTCAGGAATGATCCATAGAGTTCGCTCAAAATGCAAAAAAAAATACACTGTAGATTACACTGTAGACAGACAGACAGACAGACAGACAGACAGACAGACAGACAGACAGACAGACAGACAGACAGATAGATAGATAGATAGATAGATAGATAGATAGATAGATAGATACCAATACAATAATGACAATGGGCCTTAATTAGAACCCTGTGGGACACCATGTCGTATCTATGTCAGAAATTTCCCCATTGCATTGTTAGCTCCATGCAAACACACAACACTAATACATAAACTTAATCCTGTCTTTGATAATGTCTCCACTCTGGTTTATTCATTGTTTCAGGTCTCTAGGTATCTTCCCGTTGATAGCTGATTTCAGTGTCTGGGTTGGTTCATGTCTGTACTGTACTGTATATACGGTATACCCTGTGTTTGTGTTTTATGTTTGCAGAGTAAACACCCTGAATACTACTGTGTATCCAGATTGTTTTTCCTCCTTGTCCCATGTTTCACGTTTGGTTTTAATCTGGTTTTGTATCTCTTGATCTCGTTCTTAATTCGCTCTAGTCCCTTACATTTGCTGATCGCCCGTCCTTTGCCTGTTCCACCTTTCGTTTCTGCTCAGAGTTTCAGTATGTTTGCCTGTTCTTTATATTTCATTAAATGTTCTTATCCAGCACCTGAATCATGTGCACTCGCATTACATAAGAGTCACTTTGCAGCAGTCAGAAATAAAGCTGTAACTTCTACAAATTCAGGACAGACGAGAGGTAACACAGTGTCATCTCTCAGTTACTTTACATGGGAAAAGTGAATACTTTGAGTGTTGTCAAATTGTTTTGTTAAAGAGGAATAAAACACTTAGGGAAGTTCTATTGATCTCTTTTTCTTTTTCTGTTGATGATACTCTGTATAGATAAAATGATTGGACAGTTGACTTCTCCAGCCATGTGCGGTTCTTCCTCAAACCTTTGGCACAACGTTGAAGGCATGCAACTGTACATGACATCTTTGGATGCAGAAGCATAGAATTTTCTCTTTACTTGAACCAAGGAGACCCAAACCTGTTCCACCATGACACTGCTCCTGTGCGCAAAGTTAGCTCCATGAAGCTTTATGGGTTGAGTAGAAGATCTCCTGCTATAGAGCACTGACCCTCAACCTGAGCCTTGAACACTTTGGGAAAGAATGTGAACACTGACTCTCCTCACCTACATCGCCTTATGACTTAAATAAATTTCCATAAATGTCCACAAGCAGACTCTAAATTCTAGTGTGATGTTCAAAAATCACAATCTTATGCTCAGGTGTCCACAAACCGTATATTGTACATTTTCCTATGATACAAGTAAAATCATTTTTAAATTTTTACAGATTTTAAACAGAATCTTTAATAGAGAACAAACTAAATATTTGAAAACTATGGTGTCAATAAGAGCACCTCCATTCAG
Organism: Silurus meridionalis; assembly: GCF_014805685.1. NCBI lineage: Eukaryota > Metazoa > Chordata > Actinopteri > Siluriformes > Siluridae > Silurus > Silurus meridionalis. The sequence continues at coordinate 1,461,362 of NC_060894.1, read as the reverse complement.
CGAGCACTGAGCACCGAGACAAGATTTTGTTCGCAGTTTATGCCAACTAACGATCATTTAAACACAAAAACAGCAAATGCAGACTAAATTTGGAATGCGATGTTTAAAATGAACAAAATAAACTTTAGCGACTCCAGCAAAAATTGCCAGAAGATATTCTGTTATTAGTCCACATTCATATGTCAGTTGTCAGGGGAAGGCCATGGTCTGAGTTGGATCTGAAGCATTAAAACGAGTGGGTTTGGAAGAGAACATTTCATCACATTTGGTGAAATTTCAGGCAAATTCAAACCCTGGCTAACTCGCCTTATCAATTACAGACATAAATATCTGCAAGCGGGCGTTTTGATTGACAGCGAAAACACAAAAGAGCGTGTTCCTCTCAGCTGGAGAGATAACGATCTCCTGAGGCTCTCGGCTCATTGTCCCAATGTCTGACACAGATACGCTAATCTCTGCACCTCTGTATGGGAAAAAAAAAACAAGGGAATGAGGGGGAATAATGTTGGTGGTTTATTGTGTTGAGCGTGTGTGTCATCGTCAGGGCTCGTGGTACATCTCGGAGGGTTTCGGATCGAACCTCCTGAAGGCCATAACCGTCATCTTGTCAACCTTTTTTTTTTTTGATGCAAGAAAGATATAAACGAGAGTATAATGAAGGAGGCATCAAATTGAAAATGAATCAGTGTGACGAAGCAGAGTTTCTCTTACTGTTGTTTCAGTCTAAAAAAAAACAAGTTTTAGATTTCCCTCACACCGCTTCACATCCACTTACTCCAAGCACCAGCTCTATACGTCCCCCTGAACCTGCTGTTACTATAGAAACGATCAATTATTAGAGCGAACACATTAATATAAACCTGTGATTTGCAGTTTCGCTCCACATTTAAAACCTTGATTTAGTGTATAATTAATAGCGATAGCAAGTTTTTTCCCAGCAGGTTGAAAGCCTTTAGAGATGTTCTGGCAATGCGTCTAACCCCCAAACTCTCAGGAATACCAAGTCCTTACCTCAGCTCTCATTCCCTCTGCAAATGTTTGAATTATTGAAGGCTGGAGCTTAAGAGAGGACGGATATGAAGCCTGTATTTCTTCGCCTGCAGGCACTCGAAGGCATGTTGCACTCACACACACACACACACACACACACACACACAGGCTGCAGCCAGATTGCTGAAAGAAACTACACCGTTCTCACTTTCTCATTTAGTCACGAGAGACATCACAAAGCTTCTTCTGCTTCTGAGGCTTCTCCTCAGCTCCTGTTCTCCAAACTATACCACAATGTCGGATCGGTTTAGTGCCGGGGAGCTCTTTTTATTTATCTTTTTATTTATCTTTTTATCGCATGGTATTTACAGATTTCACAGCGAGACTCTGACGGTTTGTCAGACTGTAAAAAACAATTCATTTTTTTTGGAGTGATTTTTTTGGGTTTTCCAATAAACGTGTCAATAACCGGGAAACGTGTGTTCTATTAACGTTTTTTTCATGTAAATAATTCCTTGTGACTGCATCGTTTTTTGGTATTAATACAGTATGTGTTTATTTTTGCTGCTTTTACTACTGGGTGCCAATAATTCTGAAAACTGATGGTCATTTGATTGAAAATTAGAATATAAAATAAATAGTCTTACTAAAATTGTCCATGTGGATGGATGGATGGATGGATGGATGGATGGATGGATGGATGGATGGATAGATAGATAGATAGATAGATAGATAGATAGATAGATAGATAGATAGATAGATAGATAGATATGCCAATAAAGTTAATTGAATTAATTTAAGAGAAAGAGATGGGGAGAGAGAGAGAGAGAGAGAGAGAGAGAGAGAGAGGTGAAGCAAAAACAGATAACATGAATAGAAAGAGAAAGATAGAGAGATACTGGACCTGTTGTAGCAGTCATGCCAATAAAGCTCATTGAATTGAATTGAGAGATGGAGATAGAGAAGAAAAAAGACAGCAGAAGATAGAGAGATGAAAAGAGAGAGAGAGAGAGAGAGAGAGAGAGAGAGAGAGAGAGAGAGAGAGAGAGAGAGAGACAGATAAACACAGAGAGACTTAGTGTCGTTTGTTATACAGAGTGAGTCAGAGAGCAGTCCGGGTAACACAAAGCTTTCGCTCTATCACATTCTCACCCACGCTCTGTTCCTCCATCTTCCTGCCTGAATTTATTTGTCATCTGTCTCTCTCTCACTCTCTCTGTCTCTTTCTTTCTCTCTCTCTCCTTCTGTCAAAACATAGCTCCAAGGTCACTCTCCCGTCTTGTCAGTGACGGCTCTTCTTCATGCAACATGCACTGTTTAAAATCGAAGCGTTGTCATAAAATCTTATTAAACGCTTAGGGTTGTTTCCTAACACCACTCCGTCCACCTGCTCTGAGACGGGGGTGGAGAGGCCTCTCGGCAGCCGGGCGCATGTCACTCGCGAGACACAATGAGATAATTGGCGCCCCGGACAGGAGACACGCTGAGGGGACGACTTTAGCCTGTCACATGTCTCGCTCCTGCTTTGTACACGCCTGACACAGTGCAAACTAATTGCTCCGTGTTTACCGCCAGGCAATTAAACCTCACAGTTATGATCTAATTACTGCCTGTAGGCGCTTTCGCATGAGGGCCACGTTCGTGGCGTATTTTTATTTTGTATTTTTATTATTCCAGGTTTTATTATTATTATTTCGCATGCTATTAGCCTGTAAACTGTCCCTGTCTTCTTTGGGTCCTGTGATAATTACAAACCGCCAGGGGTCTCGTCTGTTCACGTACACACCGAGTTCTCCTGTCCTCATTGTCATCGCCGCTAATTTGCTCAAAGTTTACTGGGTACGAGGCATCGGGTTCGGCGATCTCATCAATCCAAACCGAGGCAATTTCCATCTTATTTTCACAGAGCGGATTAACTGCGATCACAGACCAGTGTGAGGCAGGACCCGAGTGTGTAAACGCAGTGTTGTGTGGATTCAGGGTTAAACAACAATCATCAGCTCAATCCAAAGCAAAGGGTCAAAGCTCAGATATGCAGCTTGAAAAAAAAGCAAACTAATCAGAAACATGAACGCAAAGATGCAGGAGGGAAAATATGAAAACGCTGATAACAGTAAAAACAGATAACTAACAAAACAACAGTGAAGACAAGACCAGGACATGAAAACAAGCAATATCAGAGATAGCAGCGTGACCTGTGCGTGCTGAGAAATAAAAAATAAAAAGATTTGTGAAGTTTGCAAACTGCATACTCCTAGTGAACTTCTGACCAAGTTCTCACCCTTCCATCCACTCTTCTGACTCTTCTGATCTGACCAGCTCCTCCAACACCTGAAGGAATTCTGACCAGTCCCACATCTCACCCACTCATTAAGCAAGTATGACCAATCTCACCTACTCACCTAACAGATCTGACCAAATTCATCCACTCACAAAGCAGATCTGACCAGTCCCTCCAACACCTGAAGGAATACTGACGAGACCCCTCGCACACAAAGCCGGTCTGACCAATCCCACCCACTCATGAAGCAAGCATGATCAATCCCAGATTCTCACAAAGCAGATCTGATCAATCCCACCTGCATATTAAGGAGGTCTAACCAGTCCCATCCACTTACAAAACAAGTATCACCAATCCCACCCACTCATAAAGGAGACACAACCAGTGCCTCCAACACCTGAAAGAATACTTACCAGTCCCTCACACTTAACAAGCAGGTCTGATCAATCCCAGCTTCTCACAAAGCAGATATGAACAATCCCAGAAACAACTGAAGGAATTCTGATCAATCACAACTACTCACAAAAAAGATCAGATGAACCCCACCCCTGTTCAAAACAGTTCTTACACCCAAAGAACTTCTAACATTTGCCATCACTCCTCAAATTTAGATCTAAACCCCACTCACACCAGAGGGAATTCTGACCATTCCTGCCCTCTTTTAAAGAGATTCTATTAAATCCCACTCACTCCTGGAGGAATTTGAGAAATTCTTCCCACCAACAAAGCAATTGTGAAAAAATCTCAGTAACACCTGACGGAATTCTGATCAAACTCCTGCCCCTTATCGCAAACCCATGCACACAGTCCTGAATGAACTCTGCCCACTCCTGAAGAAATTCAGTCCAATTACACCTTCAGTTCATTTGGACACATCTGCAATATTTTGTAATAAATGTAGTTATTTCTGTAACAAACCTTTTCACCCAAATGAGGATGAGGTTCCCTTTTGAGTCTGGTTCCTCTCAAGGTTTCCTCCTCATAACATCTAAGGGAGTTTTTCCTTGCCACAGTCTCCATGGTGCTCATCAGGGATAAACACACACCATTCACCTTCACTCTTAAATTCTGTAAAGCTGCTTTGAGACGATGTGTGTTTTGAAAAGCGCTTCAGAAATAAACTTGACTTGACTTGTTACTCAAATTAGGATCTGATTAATCTTTACCGCAGTGTCACTACTCAGGATAAAGCAGGAATTTTAAATCTCCGCTCCCATGTTTAAGCATGTGGCTTCTTTGCCAATCAGAATTAAGATTAATGCATATTTTCTGCTGAACCCCATGAGATCTCAGTCCCAATTCACACCTCGTATTCCCGGCTCAGTGTGAACTCAAGGCTGTCACTTTTTTTACTATTTTTTTTTTCTATCACATGCAAACACCTGGCTATAAAATCGGAGTGCAGTTAAAACCCGTCGCTTATCTGAAGGGCTGAGGGTGATGAGTGTTCATGAGTGTTCATTTTTATAAACCTTGTGTGTCAGCGTCAGCGATCTGAGCCTCACAGTCGTTTCCTGTTTACCAACAAACCGACGCTCGTAGCATCTGTGGCCTTTTTTTACAATCCAAACACAAATTCTGGTGTTTATTCATACTGTATTTAAAGATAAATATGTTCATAAGCTTTGTACATGTTCTGAATATTATAATTATGTAAACAGTATTCAGTTTGGAGTTAATGGCAGCGATGGGCATTGATGGACTTGTTTGTCATCGAGTCGATGTTACTGATGTAAAGCAGCCTTTTGTTACCAAACACCAAGTAACTACATCAGGATAAAAATATGATTTATTCACAAACTGTTCAACAATAAACTGTTGGTTACTTTAAAACTAACCACAGGACCGTGTGTGTGAATATTTGATCTGTTAACTGGTTGCGTATATCAGATTTATTGCGTGATTGGCCTGGGAAAAGCTGTTGCTATCAAACATTTTTTGCTGAATCAACTAAGTAGGTGAAATGGTAAAGAACAGATTAAATAGGAAAACTGATGGAAGGATTGCAAAGAAATTTTGGTATTTTTTAAATACAAAAATGCAGTAGTTTATTTTGATACATAGTGATACATGATACATGTGACTGCTGAATATTGTAGTTTATTTTACTACACTTAAAGTTAAGGTTTTTGGTATTTTATTATAAAATACATTTTGATGTGTTTTTGCCCAACCATGGATAATGTTTAGTATATAAATTATAAATTCAGAGAAACTCGAGTTAAACTGTGTTACTTTTCATTGTGTGCAGGAGCTCTGGGTTAAAACATCAGACCTTCTCTAGACATCAGGCTCTGTCGCCAATTCAGATCACAAATCAAATACATTTTATGTATTAAATCATTCTTATATAATGTTACATTCTGCATATTATTGCAATAAATGATTAGTTTTTATGTTAAGACTGAAGCCTAAAAAAGCACCGAAGCTGGAAATGAGAGTCATTTGTTGATGCATTCTAACTAATATTTTATCTGCTTCACCTATAATTCAGCCTGAAACTAGTATTAATCTAAAAAATTCCATCAACACCTAAAGGAATTAGGATCCAATCCATCAACACCTGTAGAAATTCTGCCCAATCTCATCCACACCTGAAAAAATGCTAACCAATCCCAACAACACCTGAAAGAAATCTGATCCATCCTACTTACACCTGACAGAATTCTGACCAGTCCCACCAATACCAGGAAGAATTCTGTTCAATCTCATCAACACTTTATAGAACTATGACCAATCCCACTGACCATTTCTGCCTTCTCCTGTTTCATCTGATCAACCCAACCACTAATCAAGCTAATCCCACCTACTCTAGGAAGAATTCTGATGACTAGTTAACTATAAATGTTATCACTGGCTACAACAAACACATGTTCTACAAATATGTCATATTCTACAGGAAATATAAAAACAATATCTATATAATATGGAAACGTAAATATGATATTTTTAAGATTATTATGGAAACAGCTGCTAGAGGAAATGTTTCCCAGCTTCCTTTTCCAACTCGTTGTACATTTTCCGAGTGTAGAGAAATGCTGATTGTCTTTTTCCCTATGGGAGATTTTAGTCGAGCTCCGGAGTAATTAAGCCCGGATTTCACCACACTTTCTTTTTGAGCCTTTTGAGCTCTGAGATTATTAAAATAAGGATGATTTTTTTTTCTCCTCACGGGTCAAAAACTGCAGAGAAGAATTGTGCTTCAGAGAAAACACAGCAGATCCTCCTGTTTCACCAAATACCTTTAAAGATTAAGCTTTCGTTTTCTGTGATCAGAACCAGAAACATTCATTATAATGTTCATACCGTTCATCACAGATCACTGGGATTTAATATTTCCCTTCAGTTTGGGTTTTTACAGAAGCAGGAGAGCCATTTGAACTTCACATGGTAGAGCTCTAATGTTTAAACACACAATGCTGAAACTGACAATTATAGTTTCTCTATTATAAAACAACCAAATCTGGACAAAAAATTAAGATATCTTGGAAAGAAATCTAAAATTGGATGGTCTTTTATTCTACTGGTGTTTGTTAGTGAAATCTGAGTCTCCAGCTCTCTAAAGCTTCATATTTTCAGGTTTATGGTGTGTGAGCACCGTTTCCATGATTTTATTGATACATTATTTTAGTGATTTTGGTTTTCTTTACATCTTTAATGCTTTAAACAAGAACTGAAAACATTCCACATGTTTGATTTGCCATCATCGGACACAGTGATTAGGAAAAAAATCATATAAATGAGCTTCAGTGTGTTTTTTTTGGGGGATGCAACCTGTTGACTTTGGTGATACACTGTGGATGTATGAATGTTCAAAGGAGCACACATTATTTTAACTCTATCCCTAAACTTAATCCTAAATCTAACCCTACCGCTAAACCTAATTCTAAATCTAACCCTAAAACTAATCCTAAATCTAACCCTACCCCTAAACCTAATCCTACATCTAACTCTAAACCTAATCCTAAATCTACCCCTAAACCTAATCCTATATCTCACCCTACCTCTAAACATAATCCTAAATCTAACCCTGAACCTAATCCTAAATCTAACTCTAAACTTAATCCTAAATCTAACCCTACCCCTAAACCTAATCCTAAATCTACCCCTAAACCTAATCCTACATCTAACCCTACATCTAACTCTAAACCTAATCCTAAATCTACCCCTAAACCTAATCCTAAATCTACCCCTACTCCTAAACCTAAGTCTAACCCTACCCCTGACTTTACCCCAATCCTAGTCTTAACCCTATCCCTAGCTCTAATCATAAATCCAAACCTAACCCTACTCCCTTTAATCTTAATCTTAAACCTACCTAAATCCTAAATGTAATTCTAAATCTAAAACTTTCCATAAACACTATCCCAAAGCTAACCTTAAACCTACCCTTAATCTTTTTCTTAACCCTTCCCCGACCAATAAACCTAACCCTATCCATAAACTTACCCCTAATTTCAGCCTTAGCTCTACCCCTAAACCTAATCCTAAATCTAACCTTACTACTAAACAAACCCTTATTACCCTACCCCTAAATTAGTCCTACCTTTAATCCTACCCCGAACCCTAACACCTAACCCTACTCCTAAACCCACCACTACTCCTACCCCTAACCTTAAACTTAAGGTTTAAAAATATAAATCTAACCATATCTTAGCCCCTAAACTTAACTCTAATCCTAATTTTAAAATTAAACCTACACCTGAACTTAATCCTAAATCCAACCCTACCTCCAACCCCTAAACATAACCCTAACTACAATTCAAATTTTAACCTAACCCTACTTCCAATTTTAACCTTAATCCCACCCCAAACCTTAACCCTCAAGTTTAACCCCACTTTAGTGATCAGACAGAAAATCATTTCCATCAGTGCATGTGACTGTGATCTATTTTTTCATGTCTTGATTTGAGCATAAAATTTGACTGTATGTTTTTGAATACTGTGAGATTTTTATCCACATTTGGACAGTGACAGATTTTTATCCACATCTGGACAGTGTTTCAGCAGCGGGTTTGAAGGCTATCGGATCCGTTTGTTCTTGACCTTGTTTTAGGGTTTGCCATTAGATTAGCTGAATATGGTCTCGACTGAGACTTTGTGTCTTTTCCTTTTGCAGGTAAAAAGTTTGACCAGAAATAATTCCTTTTAGAAATCATACAAATTATCAGTGAAATGAATCCAGATTTTCAGTTGGTCTTACCTTCATCTAAAATTGTTCTGGATTCACCTCAAACCATGATGTCTTGGACTTGACGTTGGTTGGGGTGTTTAGCAAAAAAAAATCTGATGAACATGAATAAATAAAAATGGTATATAAAGTCATCAGGCAGCAATGAAAAGTAATTCCTCCGAATTTTTAGTTTTGTATCAAATTTTTACCGCTTTGATTCTTTTATGAAATGTTTTGAAGGATGTGATGAGCCATTAATAACATTCTCATTTTCTTTGTCACAAACAAACTTCTCTTCAATTTTTTCTACATTTTTGACAATTACCAAATCTTTCAGTTAATTACTTCTTTCTACCTACAATTTTTTCACAATTTCATAATCTTTCTTTTTTTTAAAGGTTAGATATAAAATAACACAAAATAGAATGAAAAATAAAGAATTAAAAAACAATACCAGATTTTCAGAAAACAATCTAAGTGGAAAACGCTGGACTCGAGAGTGAGTGAGATGAATCTGTTTTTATGGAATCATATTCCAGTTCTTTTTTCTCTTTCATTTTGCAAGTTCAGTTTCTTTCTTTCTTTCTTTCTTTCTTTCTTTCTTTCTTTCTTTCTTTCTTTCTTTCTTTCTTTCTTTCTTTCTCTCTTTCTTTCTTTCATTCATTCATTCAAGAATTTTTCATAATATTCCTTTCTTCCTTTTAAACGGTCAGACATAAAATAATATGAAGAATGGAATGAAAAGAAGAAAGAAAAAATGAAAAATTTCAGGATTATAGACATCACGACTACATTCATGAAATGTTAGAATATTTATTTTTTCCTTTCTTCTTTTTACATTCATGGCAATTTTATATTTCCTCTTTCCTTTCCTTCCTTTCTTTCTACATTAAAATAGTTTTTTTATCTTTCTTTCTTTTAAAAAGGTAATACATAAAATGGCACAAAATGAAATACAAAGAAAAAAGAAAAAGAAAGAATTAGAAAAATATCAGGGTAAAGATTTCAGGATTATAGACATCCTGACTCTGAGTTATGTTTAATGATGGTTCAGCGCCGGACTCGAGGGTGAGTGAGAACAAAAGCTGTTTTTTTTGGGGTCATATTCCAGATTTATATTCAGGGCAGTTTGCAGGTAATCCATTTAATTCTGACTCTTTCAGAATCTTTCTTTTTTTTTTACATTTATGGCAATGTTAGAATCTTTCTTTCTTTTTATTCTAAAAGATTACATGGGGTATAATAATGCAGCTGGACTCGAAGGTAATTGAGATCGCAATCTATTTTTTGGGGGGGCTCATATTTCCGCTTTGTATTCAGGGACGTTTTTAGGTAATCTATTTAAGATAAAGTGCTCACGGTGGCAAGGTCAGTCTGTCCGAATCGAACCGCTTCACTCGTTCACCTGCATTTTAATTATTATCCCTCTGAGCGATCTCAGGCGAGCATGGCGCTTCTTCTCGGGGGTTCATCTCACGTGCACCATGGCCTTCTGTTTGATCAAAAACCCAGCCTGCATGCTCCGACACTCTGATTAACCTGAACGTAATGAATGTTTCTGGTGATGACGTGAGGAAACACCTGGAACTTTGTGCTAATCGTCTTTTTTTCGTGTTTTTTTTTTTCCAGAATGAATACGTGTGTCCCAGGCCGCTGCCTCGAGCCTGGATCGGAGACGTTCCTAAAGTTCACTAGCCGGACTTGTATCTTCATTTTATCTACTGAAACAGGGTTCCTGAAAAGAATTTCCATCGCATCGCATCACATCGCGTCACACTTCAGCCATTTCCTTTTGTTCGGATTGTAGGAGTGTACCAGAGGAGCGAGTGAGCGAGCGAGCAAACAAGTCGTCGTTTCCCAGAATCCCTCGCTGTGAAGGCATTTTGTATTATAATGCTCGAGACTGATTTTTGCATTCAAAAAATCTTTTAATCGCCTGCCATTTTTTTAAAGGAGCTTCTCAACTACAGCTTTGTGAGACCCATGAAGGACAACGAGGACATAGACGAAGTGGAGGAGGAGGATGAGCAGGAGGTCATGGATGGGGAGGAGGACGTGGACGTGGACGTGGACGTGGAAGGCTTCAGTGGTGCCTTTTTGTGCATTTCGTTCTCGTCAATTTTTATCAGTCAGGAATAAACGTATTAGAGCAAACGAGCCAATCAGGATCGAGGAACATGGAGATCATCTCCTGGATTTTCCTCTGTAATCTTTTTCATCTACGTCATCATCAGAAAGAAATGGATTTTACTCGCAATTTTTTCCCCCCGCGCTATTTAACAATCTTACGTATGCGAATGGTGATGACCTTGTGATGACCTTCGTGTGGGATTTCTATTCAGTTGGGCGCGATCTACTTTACAACCTCAGCATGAACATGGAGGGTCTGGAACACTTTCACAATGACTGCAAATCAATGTGTGTGTGTGTGCGTGTGTGCGTGTGTGTGTGTGTGTGTGTGTGTGTACATACTTATAAGACAAAGGCGTGTGCATGACATTCGGATGTCAACTTGTAGGAATTTTCTTGTTGGTTTTTCAACTTCTTTACTCCGTGTAATGTTTCAGCCTGCGTTCACACCAGCGAGCGACAGAAACCACATCATTTCATCCTAATCTGTACAATAAACACAGTGCGACTGCAGACGGCTGTGAGGACAAGAGCGAACAGCAGACGGCAAAATTCATCTGTTTTCCTCATAATGCATTATAATGATTTTGACTTTGATATAAAAAATTTATTTAACGATAAAAAGAAAAAGAATACAAATAATTTTATAATTAATTAAGCATTTAAATTAAACAGGTAACGAATTCAAATAAATTAATTAAATAAATTAATCATAAAAAATTTAACAGTTTGGTATTCCTCCTTAATTTTTTTTTCCTCAGTTTTTTTTTATTAATTTTGTTGTTTTGTTTTTTAAATTAACGCAGCTTGACAATGATGCAATTTCCTTTTAATATTTTTGTATTTTATCTTTTTTTTTTTTGTTTGTTTTTTTGCCCCATTGAATTTTTTTTGCCACTCTGAAGCTGGCCACACTATTGTGCCCCATTATATTTTTTGTCTTTTTTTTACTCATTATATTTTCCCATTTTTTGCTCCATTGTATTTTTGTTTTTCCTTTTTTAACATTTAGAGGTTAATTCTTTTTTTGCCCCATTGTTTTTTATGCATTTTTTCATTTGCCTCCTGCCAAAAAAAAAAAAAATTTTTTATTTGTATTATAAAAATAAATGTAGCCACATTTTCTATCACATTGTTTAAAAAATACCTGATACCAAAATTAAACTAAGAAAAAATGAATGTCAATATAAAATACAATATAATATTTAAAAATAGGATTTTTAAAAAGTAATAATGCAGGTTTTTATTTGACACACCGTAGTATAAAGCAACTCTGGGGCAACAAAAGACCAATAGGTACAAAAAAAAAAAAAAAACAATTACTAGATATTAATTTTGTAATTAATTCAATAAGAAAACACTTTTTTTTTTTGGCAGGAAGTGTTTTTTTTTTCTGATTATTTTACATCTCTTCACTTTATACTTATACTCATGTATACACCTGAGCAGGTGAGGGTTAAGGACCTCACTCAGGGGCCCTGCAGTGGCAGCTCGGTGGTGCTGGGATTTGACCTCACAACCTTCTGATCAGAAATCCAACTTCTTTAAGTAGCAATGATTCAGGATTGAGTATTTGCCTGAACTTTACTGTAGCATGACTCAATGTGGTGTTAATGATAACCGGTAATATTATTATTATTATTATTATTATTATTATTATTATTATTTTTATTATTATAATAATAATAATAATAATTATTATTATTATTGTTATTATTATCATTAGTATTATTATTATTATTATTATGATTATAATTATTATAATTATTATTATTATTATTATTATTATTATTATTATTATTATGATTATGATTATTATTATTATTATTATTATTATGATTATGATTATTATTATTATTATAAAATGTAAAAGTAACGTATGTAATAACAAAGCAGGAGATTTATTTGCTGTGCCACTGATGAGTAATGATGGTGGTGTGTTGACCTTGTCGCTTGCTTGTATGAACTATGTGTGTGTGTGTGTGTGTGTGTGTGTGTGTGTGTGTGTGTGTGTGTGTGTGTGTGTGTGTTTTGCTTATGCTGCCATTTTACCCTCCACTTGAGCTTCACTCGGCCTTTTCCCACATTTGTCCTTTATACATTCTTCTCTCCACACTTTGACTCCTGAACTCATTATTTTTTTTTTTTTTTGGAACGAACTCCAAGAGCTTTTTTTTCTTTTCCAACACACTGTTCTGTGTTCTAACACTGTCAGAATCGATGGTGAGAAATACACACTGGTCAAATTGGAAATGAGTATTGATGAGTCGTAATGAATTGCTACCAACAGAGTCACAGAAAAGGGGAAAGAAACAGTAAAGAAGAGTGAAAGTAAATGAGTAAAATGGATCTTTTCCTCAGACAAAAGACTCAAAGATCTGCTGCTGCTGCTGCTGCTGCTGTTGAGTTTCAAAAAGAAACGTAAATTAAAGGTCCTGATGGTAATGTGAAGTTAAAATTTCCTGCATCCAACATAAATGAATAACTTTTTACCTTTTTTTAATTCAACACTCTTAATGTTTCATTCGTTGCTATAAATTTCCACACGTTATTTCACCTTTACAGCTTTTATTTTATTAGCGTTGTGTTTTCAATCTAAAGGCTGAGAATAAACTCTTACGAAACTCGTCCACTCGTCTTTAAACACTTTCCACTGCACAGATCACAACTAAAGATAAATCTCTAAAAGTCTGTGGAAACACTTTCTATTTTTCAGGAGATACCTTCAAGGCCAAATGTATACTTTATTAGCCATATGTGGTTCTTCTTCAAACTGTTAGCACAAAATTGGAGACCTTTAATATGCCTATATCCTCCAAGTAGAAGTATTTTAGGTCCATAAAAGCATATAGTTCTCCAAGTAGAACTAATTTAGGAGCAAAAGAACCATCACGCCCCCAAGTGTAACCCTTTTAGGAGCATAAAAACCTTTAAGCATCCAAATAGAACCCTTTTAGCTCTCCAGAACCATGTAGTTCTCCAAGTAGAACTACTGTAGGCTCAAAAGAACCTTTAGGGTTCCAAGTAGAACCCTTTTGGGAGCAGAAGATTCATTAGACTTGAAAGTAGAACTATTTTAGGAGCAGAAGATTCATTATAGAAACATAAGATCTTTTAGTAGAACCTCCAAGTAGAACCATTTTAGCTCCAAAAGAACTTGTAGTGCTTGCAGTGTAAAGTAGAACTATTTTAGGCTCAAAAGAGCCTTTAGACCTCCAAGTGGAACCCTTTTAGGAGAAGAAGATGTAGAACCATGTAGAACATTTAGGAAACAAAAGAACAATTAGACCTCCAAGTAGAACCCTTTTAGAAGCATAAGAACTTGAAGTCCTCCAAGTTGGACACTCTTAGGAGCATAAGGACCTTTAGGCCCTTAGGTCTTTACTGTTATTTGTTTTTCGGTTGAACTGTTTGTTGAGATGGTGTGAGAAGTGCGGGACGTAAAACATATCTCCAAGAAATTCTGTCATAACTCAAAAGTGTAATTAAATTAATCCTCGGAAAAAAACAAGGCGTTGACGGTGACCCGCAGCGGATCTTTATTTCACGAGAAATCTCTCCTTTTTTTAACAGGAATTCTCCAGTGTTTTTCCAGAATAATGGAAATGTCACTTTTACTTGACCAGATGTAACAAATGCTAATATGTCTGTCAGTGAATAAAAGCTAGCAATGAGGAAAAATATTTCTTAAAACCATCATCATCATCATCATCTGTCATTCCCACACGTCAGTTGGTGACAGCAATATTACGCCCTCCGGCTGATATTCAGTAGCAAAGCAGCGAGATAATCACCTCACATCGTTCATCGTAGCTTCCTAAACTCTGCTACATTCTCTACATCGTCTCCACATCGTCTCTACGGCGTCTCCACAGAGTTACAGGAAGTAAATTTTGTTTATATAGCAAATTAAACTCACTAATGTTTAGCCCGAGTGCTTTAAAACCTTATAACTGAGAGTCACATACACATAAAACTGATTGATGCAACCACGAACCTTTACACATTCACTAGTTTCCAGACGCTGTGTAGAAATACTGTTGGATCCATAAGTATTGGCACCCACCATCAAAATAAATGCAAATGCAATCACTATAAAATATGTGTGTGCCAAGAATAATATGTTCACCATAAACATATAGAGCAATAATTTATGGCAGAAAAACAGGTGGGATATTTCAGCATGAAACTGAAAGTGTGGAAACTTTTGTGTCTTTTATGGTGTTTAAGAGACACGTGAAGGTTCCTTTTGTTTCTATGCAACAAACTCGGTAATATAACAGTATAATTTACTTAGACAAACAAATCTATAAAGGTCCAGATGTTGTATTTTATTTTCAGTGAAAAATCCTCCCTTAGTATGAAGAACAGCTTTACACACTTCATTTCTCCAAACATTCAATCTGAAATATTCCCCTTTTAAGAGAAATTCTTGAAACTGGACATAAAACGCTAAAGAATCCATATCGCTAGCATTAGCCGCTAACCAGGAAGTGGCTAGCGGCTAATGCTAGTGCTAGGAATTCTTTGGTGTTTTCATGCATGAGCAAAACAAATCTTATTTCCGGGACGGAGTTAGTCGCCACAGTGACACTGCGCTAACTCTAGTTCCTTTTTTAAACCCGTGGCATTGTTGTGTATGTTTTCATTTTAATAATATTAATAATAATAAAATGCACTCAAAGTGCGAGGCAGAGACTAAACAAATGTGTAGTCTGCCAATGAATATGTTCCCGAGGATTTACATTTTACTTTGCACTTAAAAATGATTGCAATCAGTACACGTGTGCACCAAACTAAAAGCCCTCTACATCCCATTCCACAATGAGTCTCCATTAGCTGTTATAATCAGCTTCACTCTTTATAGCTGGAAATGTCAGATGTCACAATGTCTTTATGTAGGTTTTTTCCTCAATAAGAGCTTCTTGCGGTGAAAAACCCTTTTTAAATATTTTTCGCTGTTTTATTCAGACATTTATTTATTTATTCAATCTGTGTGTTATGGTTCATTCAGACAGTCACACAAAATGAATAAATCACTCTGATTGCTGTGATTGAAGCAGATTTACTGTTACAATGCCAACATTCATTACTTTCCTTATTACATCATGCCCTGGTTTTTTTTTTTTTTATGTAGGAAGGTGGTAGCTTCGTGGTTGAGACATTGAAATTTGGTCATGAGTACAAACTCCATCCACACCAAGCAGCCACTTCTGGGCCCCTGAGTAAGGCCCTTGACCCCATAGCTGCTCAATTGTATAAGATAAATGCAAGTTGCTCTGAATAAGGGACACAAATTACATAAATATTAATATTTACTATAAATACAACAGCAATTACACAGACAGACAGACAGACAGACAGACAGACAGACAGACAGACAGACAGACAGACAGATAGATAGATAGATAGATAGATAGATAGATAGATAGATAGATAGATAGATAGATAGATAGAACAGTCTTTTCTTCACTAGCCTCACTTCGTATTCCTCTTGAGGGTGATAAAACATTTCCCATCTGTCCTGATGATGTCAGGAATGTTACAGTTCTGACTTATCAAAGCACTGAACCTGGAGACCTCAAACGTTAACTAAACCTTCCCTTACAGAAAACCTCACCACATCATACTGTACTCGCATCCGTCTAATTATTTCTTTCTTACGGCATTCCTTCACTATTATTATTCAGCCAGACGTGTCTGCGTGCTCTGATGAATTTTACGGCACTTCTGCGGATGATAACAATTAACCGAGTAATTAAAGGGGACAGGAGGCGAGGAACGACATCATCAAGCGAAGCAGCTCTCTGTGGCTCATCAGAACACGGCTGCTGATTGCTCCGTCACAAGTAATGTTCACTGAATTCACACGGAAAGCTCATCTGAAGGACACAAGCTTCTGAAGCTTTTTTTTATTAGACTAGTCATGCTTGTAATGTATTACTGAGTTCGGCGCTGTGACAAAACTGACTCGGTTCATGAAGAGCTTTATGATTACTTAATGATCTGAAGAAGTCGTGATGGAGCAGGAGTGAGTGAGCTGAACTTCAATCAGTTAACAAGGTCTCAAGGTATACGTTTATACCTAATGAGTGAGCCAGTGGTGACAGTGGCAAGAAAAACTCCCTGAAACTTCAGTGGAAAGAAAGCTGGAGAGAACCAACTTTGAAAAGGAACCTCATCTTCATCTGGTTAACACAAAAAATCCATTCATTACAGTTCCACCATTGTTGATGTTTCAACTGTTCACTGTTGGACAATTAATTGCAAAAACTGTTCGCAAAAACTAATGGCAGCCCTTAAACCACTGTAACACACTGTTTATAATCAAGTTCAAATCCATCTTTATGGTTCTTCAGTTTATCCTCCACAGTAACCTCAAGGATCATGAGACTGTTCATGTGGAACCATCTTCAACTGCAGTGGGTTACAGTAAAGAAAGAAAGAAAGAAAGAAAGAAAGAAAGAAAAAGAAAGAAAGAAAAAAGTGTGTGTGTGTGTGTGTGGGGGGGGGGGGTTCTGATCATTAACACCATTCCTACTCAGCTTCTTCCCCTCCACCCTTGCACTCATCCTTCCTTCCACAGCCTCTACCACTCCACCCTTCCACTCCTCTACTCTTTCACTCATCTTCCAATCCACATCCTCTACCCCTCCACCCTTCAACTCTTCCCCTTTCCACAGCCTTTACCCCCACCCTTCAACTCCTCCCCTTCCACAGCCTCTATCCCTCCACCCTTCACCTCCTCCCCTTCCACAGCCTCTACCCCTCCACCCTTCAACTCCTCCCCTTCCACAGCCTTTACCCCCACCCTTCAACTCCTCCCCTTCCACAGCCTCTACCCCTCCACCCTACAACTCCTCCCCTTCCACAGCCTTTACCCCTCCACCCTTCAACTCCCACCCTTCCACAGCCTCTACCCCTCCACCCTTCAACTTCTCCCTCTTTCCTCAGCCTTTACCCCTCCACCCTTCAACTCCTCCCCTTCCACAGTCTCTACCCCTCCACCCTTCAACTCCTTCCCCTTCCACAGCCTTTACCCCTCCACCCTTCAACTCCTTCCCCTTCCACAGCCTTTATCCCTCCACCCTTCAACTCCTCCCCTTCCACAGCCTTTATTCCTCCCCTTCAACTCCTCCCCTTCCACAGCCTCTACCCCTCCACCCTTCAACTCCTCCCCCTTCCACAGCCTCTAACCCTCCACCCTTCAACTCCTTCCCCTTCCACAGCCTCTACCCCTCCACCCTTGCACTCATCCTCCCTTCCCAGCCTGTACCCCTCCAATCCTCCAGGCCTTTTCACAGCTTCATGTTTAATAACACAGTGCTGCTTTATGATGTATTATGCTGATTCATGACTGTTCCATTATGTACAGATGATTCAGCTGGAAGTCACCAGCGTTAGACAGTTGTGTAAATCTTGCACTTTTGGTGTGTTATTAATATTAATATTCCACTAAAATGAACACAGAGGAAAAAAACGAACTCTTGGCTCCTCTGCATCGCTGTTTCAGATCAGATCTTTTGCTCAGTGCAGCATTTTCCTTTAATTCCCTTTTAATTCACTTTAAAACCCTGTCTGAGCAGGACCACACTGAGAACATTCACCATCCAGATGTGCTGAAGTAAACACCCAAATCCACCATCACTGAGCTTTTTTCTGTTTTTCATTCTAATTTCTCTTATTTCCTTTTCTAAATAACTGAAGCTAAAATCAATGAGAGAATAATTCTGGAGGGATGAAAAAAGGGAAGGATGGATGGATAAATAAATAAATAAATAAAGTGGGGAAGTTTGGAAGGAAGGAAAAATTGGGTGTGAGGAAAAGAGAAATCCAGGAAGGAAGTTTTGAAGGAAATGTGAAAAGAAAGGAAAAGCTGTTTGGATGAATGGATGGATGGATAGAAGGAAGGAAGGAAGAAAGGAAGGAAGGAAGGAAGGAACACTGGAAGAAAGTTAGGAAATAAGTTTGGAAGTTTGTAAAGAAGGAAGAAAGGAATAAAAAGATGAGGGAAGAGAGAAAGGAGGAAGGTGGGGAAAGATGGATGGATGGATGGATGGATGGATGGATGGATGGATGGATAGAAGGAAGGAAGGAAGAAAGGAAGGAAGGAAGAAAGGAAGGAAGGAAGAAAGGAAGGAAGGAAGAAGGAAGGAAGGAAGAAAGGAAGGAAGGAAGAAAGGAAGGAAGGAAGAAAGGAAGGAAGGAAGAAAGGAATAAAAAGATGAGGGAAGAGAGAAAGGAGGAAGGTGGGGAAAGATGGATGGATGGATGGATGGATGGATGGATGGATGGATGGATGGATGGATGGATGGATAGACGGAGAGGAGAGAAAGATGAGAAGATTTGAAGGGAATGTGAAGGAAAGGCTGTTTGGATAGATGGTTGAATGGATGGATGGATATTTGGATGGACGTTTCAAAAAAAGTGTGGAAGGAAGGATAATTAAAATTTTATTCAGCATTACTCATAATAAGGTAAACTACTGTAGCTACCATGCTAGGCTAGTTATTTGGCTAATACTAGCTACAAATGGTGCAAGTGTTGCTATGGTTACAGGACAAATACCAGATCTATTTTTTTTTTTTTTTTACAAATTCCGTTTCTGTCATTGATTGTAGTAAGAATTGAATTTAATAAAAAAAATAGCAAAACTAAAAAAAAACACCTCAAATCAGACCAAAAAAAAAATAGATCATCTGAACAGATTGATTTTGTTCTTTGAAAGAAAGAGAAAGACAGAGAGAGAGAGAGAGAGAAAGAGAGAGAGAGAGAGAGAGAGAGAGAGAGAGAGAGAGAGACAGAGAGAAAGAGAGAGAGAGAGAAAGATAGAATTTCTGCATTTTCTTCTAACATTTCCATGGAAACTGCTAAGCTGCTAAAGTTGTAATGCAGCCCGATTCCTCAATTTATTTAGCGGAACTCAATCGTAGCCCATTATTTGTTCCAGACGTTGTTACTGCACCGCTTTTCACTCTGTTCTCTGCACTAACACACATCATACACAGCGTGATATGTTGAAAGCAACGAGGAACAATATCAGACATTAATGAGGTTAAAAGATAGAAGAGTTGGGGCTGTGGAAGCGTTCAGGACGTATCAAACCTGATCCTGATCCATAAACAGATCCTGAAACTAAAAAAAAAAAGATCTTTTTGCAGAAAGGGCAAATTATTATATATAAAAAAAATAATAATAAATAAGTATATATATATATATATATATATATATATATATATATATATATATATATATATATATATATATATATTATATTTAAAAAATATACAAAATATAAAATGATAAAATTTGTAAAAAATTCTAAAAATAAATGGATTTACAACCGAAATTCTGAAAAAGTCTGGACACTGGGTAAAATGTAAATAAAAACAGAAGATTTTGAAGAAAAATACAAAATGCAATCATTTCGAATTATTGTATTTTGTATGTATGTTGTATTAAAGGTGAGAAGGTGAGGAGGTCTGGGGTTCAGTCAGTGTTCACATTCATCCCTCAAGGTGTTCAAAAAGATTGGAGCTCTGTAGCAGGTGATCTTCCACTCCATCTTATGTAAAGTAGATCATCATGGAGCTGGCTTTGTGCACAGGGAGATCATCATGCTGGAGCAGGTTTGGGTCTCCTAGTTCAAGTAAAGGCAAAAATGTCATGCTACAGCATCCGAAGATGTACAATTGTGTTTCTCCAACTTTATAGTACCAGGAGAAGAACTGCATATGGTGGAAAGTACAGTGTCCCAATACTTTTGTCTATACAGTGTATTTCTGCCTATAGGGTTATTCCTGGATCATTTATATTTATTACAAATGTAGAAAGCAGCAGGTTTTGCAAGTCGAACGAATCCGAATAAATCGAAGCGCCAGATTTTGCGCATGAAACGCGACCCACATCACGTCACAGCCGAGAGGAAGGTATGCAAATTCACGTTCTAACACCTGTCACTGCTGTGACTATACACCGCAATATAAAATATCACCTTCACCATCAGACTCTGTTCTCTCACTGCTGACTGTGATTCAGATCCTCTCAGTTCATCTTCAGTTCATTCAGTCATTTCCTCCAAAGCACACACACACACACACTCACACACACAGTCAGAGTCACAATGTGTCAAATCCATGCTGAGTTTTTTTACAGCAAATCTTTTGCACCTGGGTGTGAGAGAAGAGAGGGAGAAAAAAAATCATGGAGGAGAACCTTCATCTGTTCGAGAACACTCGTTCCATTAAGGTCAGAAAAATCTCGGACAAAAGAACCTGACGTGACATGACATGGAGGCGCTTATTAAAGCTGAACCCACTTTAAGGAACCGAGTCGTGTTTCTAAATAATACGAATAAAAGCACTGATTATGTGAAGACAAGGTCACGCTGAACATCATGAACACGGTGCTGTGAAAGAAGATACACCACTTGAGATGTACAGCATCTCCATTGTTCAGGAAATGAAATGCTTTCTCAAGGACCTTTAAAGTGCTTGAAAGGTTGTGGAACATTTTAGGAACACGGATGACTTTCTTCTCATGCAGTCTTTAGTAACAGAGAAGTCAAGTCAAGTCAATTTTATTTCTAAAGCGCTTTTCACAACAGACATCGTCTCAAAGCAGCTTTACAGAACTTAAGAGTGAAGGTGAATGAAGTGTGTTTATACCTGATGAGCACCATGGAGACTGTGGTGAAGGAAAAACTCCCTTCAGATGTTATGAGGAAGAAACGTTGAGAGGAACCAGACTCAAAAGCAGAACCTCATCCTCATTTGGGTGACATCAAGAGTGTGATTATAGTCTTTAAACACTACAGAACACTGGAGAGTGAGAACTAACATGAGCACTGGAGTGTGTGATTATGAGTGATGATCTTTCTACAGTCTTATACAGGCTTTTTGGTTATAAAACTAGGAGCTACTGAGTAACTCATAAAATAGCTCAACATTTGAGATCATCACAGATCCAACACCAGCTTCTCCATGCCAGAGCCTTTAAACACTCAAAGAGGTCCAGTGTCCAAACTCCACATGAAGTGGGATCCAATTGGCACTGGTACGTCTCTAGATGGTTTGGGATGTTTGTGGGCATCTACTTCTTTAACAGTCCACAATCTTCATAAGGTGGGACGTGACTGGAGCTGGAGCAACCTCAGAATGCCTCGGGATGGGAAGAGAAAGAGAAGCAGTGGAGAGGAATTAGCGTAGCTGCTGTTCATGATATTAACAGCACAAGTTGATAATGTGATGTGATCAGATGTTCTGGAGCACAAGGTTATGATGTGAGACGTATGTTATGTGTAGAACTCGCTAAAAAGATATGTTTTTAATCTGCACTTAAACTGGGTGAGTGTGTCTGAGCCCCGAACACTGTCAGGAAGACTATTCCAGAGTTTAGGAGCTAAATGTGAGAATGTTCTACCAACTTTAGTGGACTTTGCTATTCTAGGAACTACTAGAAGCCCAGAGTTTTGAGCTCTCAAGAGTGTGACGGATTAGAAGACTGGAATGCATTACAATAGTCCAGTCTGGAGGTCATGAACGCATGGACGAGCTTCTCTGCATCAGATATAGACAACATGTTTCTCAGCTTAGCAATATTTCTAAGGTGGAAGAAGCTGTTTTTGTAACTTGGTTGATATGATTTTTTAAAGACAAGTTGGAGTCTAAAATAACTCGTAGAAGCCTCGTGATCTTCGGGTTTATTTAAAAATAAATACATTTATTTTCACATTATTTATTTCAGTAAATATTTTTTATTCACATGCTGTATTTGTTTAATGTGGTTTATTTATTGCCATAATTCTACTAATGATTTCAGTGTAATTGTCATGTAGTGTGCGGATGCACGCTGGCGGAGGCGGAGGCGGATACGAGCGCAGATTAATTGGAAGGTTTTATTTTATGCACAGGCTGACGAGTTCAAATGAGCGGGCATACACATAAACAAGAAAACAGGCAAAGGTCGGTGACAAATGGTGAACAATGTAACTACGGGAAAACGAGAACGTGAACGTAAAATGAAAAAAGAAAAGGAAAAAGAGAAACGTAAAATGGTTTGTATGAACAGGCGGCAAACACTGAACAATACTTCATGATCTGACAACAGAAACACACAGGTTTTTAAACACAATCTCATTACAGCTACTCATTAAAAATGTCTGAGAACAACGGGATATGTGAAGGAATAGCAGGCCATTAGGCCGCAAAACCTTCTCTGCTGGCCAGATTTAGAATCACTGTGTTTTATTATATTTTGATCATGAATATGTATTCAATTATTCCTAATAATCTATTATCTTCATTCCATAACATTTCTCTGGAGTGTGCTGCTGCTAGGACGCACGCTTATACATAACCTTCTCTCAGAATGAGAGGTAAGTACACTTCAAGGCTCTTCGCTGTTCTGGCACCGAGGTGGTGGAATGAACTTCCCCTAGATGTCCGTACAGCAGAGTCCCTGACTATCTTCAAGTGACGACTGAAGACCTTCATCTTCCTGAAATACTTAAATTAGCACCTTCCAAGTTTGTAGAATTCAAGAGTTATATTTATATTGAGTTTGTAATCTTGTGTACCAGTGTAGATTTATTCATTACTAGAGATTTAAAGCACTTTTGTACGTCGTTCTGAAAAAGGGCGTCTGCTAAATGCTGTAAATGTAAATGTAAACCTGTGTAAGTAAACACTGAAATAACAATCTTCATATGCAACTTTGGTTTACATTGGGTTCAATTGAGTTAACCAGTATTTTCTGTTGAATGTCCCAGATCGGGTTTACGACCTTCGCTGACCAGCTGAGCTCCTGCCTGGCTCGCCAATAAAATATGTAGAATATGTGTATGTTTCGGTTAGAGTTTCTATCCTAACAGATTTCAGACGTGACATCACGTGTTGCTGTGGTCAAAGGCATCCGTCTGCCTTGAGCCATCACTGTGAACCGCAGGAGTCCTCTTTGCTTTAAATCCACATTGGTTTTAACTGTTGCTTTAACCAATCGGATTGCGACTTGTTTGCTCCGAGGCCCAAAAACGTCAATTTTAACATCCTGTGATGATCAAACAGCTCACTAGTCAGAAATCATAAACTGCATCCTAAGTAAACTGCACAAGCTCAGATATATGCGTGTGGATTTAATAGCTGTTTTTTTTTTCATTATACGACTGACCGAGGAGAAGAAACTAATTTGGTTGCAGAACATTTACAAGACGGACTTTTCAAGAAAAGCCGGACATCATGAGAAAACGTCACCCAAACAGTTAAAAACAAAAAAAGATTTTTTTCTGAACCAATTATACTTTAATTTCCTTAAAAAAAAAACACACAATTTGCCTTCATTTCAAATCCCCAAGAAAACAGAATTAATGCACATGGTGATTTAATAAACAAAAAATACACATGGTGATTTTATCAGGTGAATATCGACGCGTCTTCTAAAGATGATATATGTGGGAGGTGCAGTTGTGGCTTCAGTGAAAGGAGACGTGTTGAATTGTGTTCATTGGGTTTCTTGCTTTAGTAAAGACATTTATTCTCACTGTATGAGATCCTGTGTGTGATGCAGCTCTGTTCTACTGCACTTCTCTATTATTCTGATGGTTTCTTTAGCCGTGGCGTTATAATGAGGCGATTAAGAGGTGCAGTGATTAAGGTAGGACATCGCTGAAGGCCTGGGGGTTAAATGCACACCCCGTCACTGCTACACAGGGGCAGAGACATTAAAGGAATCATAAATAGTGTTAGAACATCAAATTTACATTTATGGAATTTAGCAGATGCCCTTATCCAGAGCGACTTTTATGTTCTGTTTCACTCATACAACTGAGCAGCTGGACTCTTGAACAAGTCTAAGCATAGGGCAGCAAAAGGCTGGTATTTGAACTCATGACCTTCTGATCAGAAGTCCAACATCTTAACCACTGAGCTTCACCTCACGGAAATTCCTCCTCACACCTGACGGTAATCGTTACTCTCCACTACACTAGATTATGAAAAGAATAAAATACGCTAGTGTGCCTCGTGGAGTGTTTCTCCGATTAGCATGCTCCATGTGAACGCAACACAACAGCAGTTTCGTTTTTCTTCATCTTCTCTCATAATAACTGCAAGGGATTTAAACATTTCCTATTGCTTCAGAAGTGTTCAATTATTCAGACAGTTTGCTTTATGAATTTATAAAACGTCCTATTAAAGCAGACGAGATGGAAAACTCCGAGATATTTATTCTGTATGTGGTGTCATTAGCTGTTTTTTAGGTTTATTTATTTATTTATTGTTTTATTGCATTCCAATATTTTATTAAACAAATTTTTAAATGTATTTTTTTTTCTCATTCTCATATATATATATATATATATATATATATATAATGTGTGGCAATGTTTGAGGACATGGTTGTAATTTTCTCTTTTTTCCCTCTATAGACATGTGGAACTTTATGAAAAATTCACGGTATGTTAACACAAAAAAGCCTGCTGTCCTGACTTCTCTGACTTCTCTGACTTCTCCAAAGGTTCAACTCAGTGGATATAATTTAACTGGAATTGAATTCTTTAATTTTGTGTCAGGTTCAAACACACCTGAGAAAATGTACTGTGGTTATCTTTCCCCAACACATTCAACGTCTGAACACGGAAACCACTTTTCAGCCATTTGCCCGGATTCAGCAGAAGAGCAGAGCTCACTGGGAAGGTTGAGGAGAAGGTGGGAGGATAAAGTCTTACTGAAAGTTTGAAGGTGAAATGTTTGAAGTTTGGCAGAAACAATTATTCTGATTCATTAAATCATAAAATCAAATAATAACAATAAAATGTAAAAAAACTGTGTGTTAAACAAATAAAACCTAAATTTCTACCTGTTTTGAACTCACATAAAGGTTAAATGTGTGTAAGGATAATTTTTTGTTTCATGGCCATTTGAACTTTTTTCATTTTTGTATCAAAATCCAGAACACATTGTTTTGTATTTTTTCGCACCAGTAACTTTACTCCATTACACCATCCTTATTCATTTCATATAACATGATACCAGTTATAACAACAGGAAATTGGTTGATTCATTGATGTCTAATTGGCCTGTTATTGTATTGATTGATTGATTGATTGATTGATTGATCAATCGATTTGTGGAGTGATTGGCCAGTTTCTAGATTGATTGATTTGTTGAGTGATTGATTCAGATATTAAACAATTGAGTTATTGGTACAATTATGGTTGATTTGTTTGGTTGGTTGGTTGTTTGTGTGATTATTTGATTAATTTGTAAATTGTAACTTGATTACTTGGTTGGATGGTTAATTGGTTGATTGATTGATTGATTGATTGATTGATTGATTGATTGATTAATTGGTTGATTGGTTGATTGATTTTTTTGTTTGGTCGCTTGGTAAAGTAGTTGCTTAACTAAGTCATTGTTTATTTGTTTCTTTGGTTAATGGTTAGTTGGTTGGTTGGTTAGCCAACTATTTAATTGATTGGTTGCTCACTTGCTTGCTTAATTACTTGGTTTAGTTGATTGGTTGGTCAACTGGTTGGTTATTTATCATTTGATTAGTTGGTTGACTGATTAATCTGGAAGTTAAATAAACAAGAATAAATCTGAGATTATTGCCTTTTTAATTTAAAAAGAGTGACAATCTAAGTGAAAGAGCAAAGTGTTTCTTTTTCTTTTTCATTTTTCACAAATCTTTAAAAATATTACTTAATATACTCAAGATTATTTGATTGATAAAGTATCCCAATGCAGGAAGAACAGAAAACACACCTGAGTAATGTCAGCTGTAAGCACACCTGGGAGCTGAAGCACTGCTCTGTACTGCAGGTTTGCTGAATAATAAACATATTTTGTGTACATTTGAGAGAAATTGCTGCTGTAGTGTGTTGGAAAGGCAGGATGTGAGCACATCACACGTTTCCAGATTAACATGCTCGACTTCAACTCGCCACATCAGCAGTTTTTCCGCTGGACATAATTGCGAGGATTTGAAAAACGCTTCCTGTTCCTTTGGAAACATTCAGTAATTCTGCTTCACTGTACACAAATGAGCATTTAATCTTACAGACCAGTGTGTGGTATTACATACACAACCCCTAAACAAACCCTAAACAACCCCTAAACAACCCCCAAGACCTCAGGTTCATCTGCATCCCATCAACTCAGAGTTGTGTAGATCCATATTAACATAATTATATTTCATCATTACATAAGTATCAGTTAGAAAGATTTTTAAGCAAATTTATGAATTAAATCCAAAAAAGGTGTGTCTGGATCCACCAAAACCATCAAATCTGTATTTTTAAATTCTGTTTTTAATTTAATTTTAATAAGCAAAGCACAAGCACAAACACCACCCTTCACTTTAACCATTGTGACATTTAACAAAAATCCTGCAAATCTGATTGGTCAAGAGATGAATGTAATATTTATTTGATGTCATTTATGGAAGTCTTGAGTATTAAACTCCAATGTCAGGTAACACTTATTGTATATATGAGGAATAAAACATTTCACAGTATGCTGTTATAGAAAAATAATGAACTAATTAGGTGACAAAAGCAGCTCTACTTCAATCCGTCTGTGTTTTTTCCTTCACCTCGAACCCATAATGATTTTTTTTTTCATAAATAATAAAAGCCAACTGCAGATGGCTAACAGGGACAAGCTGACATGTGGTTAAAGAGCGACACATGGACTCGATCTATCAAAAGAACCAGAAATGCACAATCACAGTTTTGCTTTTGGGTCTTTTTGTTTCTTTATCCACAGGTGACGGATGAAGAGTGGGCTGTGTTACATTTCCATCTGAAAGGCCTCATAAACCAAGCAGGGAGGAAAAGTGGAGTCTCTGAAAACCGATAACAAAGACATACAGATGGGTGTCTGTCCCCATCCCCCACTGCACTGAGAGGAAAAGAGAGAGGAGAAGATTTAGAGATCCTTGGATGTTGGAGAATTTCTATCAGTTCTCTTTAGTTTTATTCATAAGACAATTGTAATAATGGACATTGTTGCAAAGCAAAAGTATTGGGGCACCTTAGTCTTTGTATGCAGTCGCATGGAAATGTCTCCTATACATGAATTGAGACTTAAATCTGTTCCAGCATGACGATGTCAATGTGCACAAATCCAGCTCCATGAAGATCTGCTTTACATGGGTTAGAGTGGAAGATCTCCTGCTATAGAGCTCCAACCCTTTTGAACACATTGGGGATGAATGCGAACGCTGACTGCACCTCAGGCCGTCTCACCTTCTCACCTAAACCAGTACCTGACTTTACTAACACCCTCGTAGCTGAATGGATCTCCACAAAATCTAGTGGAACATCTTTCCATTAGAGTGAAGATTAATATATCAGCAAGTGGAGACCAAATGTGGAATAGGATGTTCAAAAAGAAGTTCAGGAAGAACTTTTGCCTATATATACAGTAGTATGTTATAGAAATATTTATGCGATGAAAGAAGCCTATATGAAGAATATTATCTACATGAACATTGAAGGAAAGACTGAAGTCAATAACCACACCACTGATAAAACAAAAAGACCATCCAGAGATACGAGAGCTTCCTTCTGGATGCATATTGGCCTAAGAAATTACTTCCGTCTTATTAAAACAGTTATAAGGAAGTGGTTGAAGTTGGACCTGGTGTTTCTCATCTGGCTTTGCTGAAACTACAACTGTGTATCATCAGCGTAACAGTGAAATGGAAGTGTTTCCATTCACATTAATCCTTAGATTTTTTTGGATGTCTGTATGCTGTTTCCGGTTTATAAGACCTCCGTCATGGCACCAGGATGGATCAGGCATCTACAGAGAGCAGAGACATCCAGAAACACTGGGATTTCAACCAGAGAAGCATTCTTCATTAAGAGCTTGTGATGAAATCGGTTTGGAAAAGATGTTACCGTGATTGAGTGGATCGTTTATTAAGGGCTTGTTGTGTAGGTACATGAGTGTGTGGAATTTTTACTCTACAGTCTGCTCTCATTACAAAGCTCTCAGAGATCCCAGACCTTTTTGGGCACCTACTCATGCTGGGTATATTTATTCCTTTTTTATAATTCTGCATCTGTATATAATACTGCATCAAAAAGATCAGACAGACAGACAGACAGACAGACAGACAGACAGACAGACAGATAGATAGATAGATAGATAGATAGATAGATAGGAACTTCAGTGTTGCTAAAATGAAACCCTAAAGACAATCAGAGATTGTGAATGAAGATGTCAAGCGTGATGCTTTTAAGTGTGTATCCAACATTGTCCTCCATCAGTTAGGGGAAATACAACATCTTTTTTCAGCTTCTCCCATTAGGGGTCTTCACAGCAGATCATCCATCTCCATACCCCCCTGTCCTCTACATCTGCCTCTTTCAAACCAACTACCTGCATGTCTTCCCTCACCACATCCATAAACCTCCTCCATGGCCTTCCTCTTTTTCTCCTTCCTAGTGGCTCCATCCTCAGCATTCTCCTACTGTTATACCCCATGTCCCTCCTCTGCACATGTCCAAACCATCTCAATCGAGCGCCCATCACCTTGTCTCCAAAACATCCTGCGCTGTCCCCATTTCTAGTCAAGTCAAGTTTATTTGTATAGCGCTTTTCACAACAGACATTGTCTCAAAGCAGCTTTACACAAATCAACAGTGAAGGTGAATGGTGTGCATTTGTCCCTGATGAGCAAGCCGTGGCGACTGTGGCAAGGAAAAACTCCCTTAGATGTTATGAGGAAGAAACCTTGAGAGGAACCAGACTCAAAAGGGGAACCCATCCTCATCTGGGGATGAATAGGGAATCAGAAAGCGTTTCACAATGAACAGAGTAATAGGACTAATAGGGAAATAGGGAAAAACAACATATGGCTGGAAATGAAGGTGTCCCAATATTTTTTGTTCATATACTGTAGTGGCTCCCGTTAGGCATCAATCTAATGTCTGATCTAATGTCTGATCTATTTTAAAGTTGAATTGTGGCACAAGCACACAAACAGCATTAGATTTGCGATTAGCTTTTGCATTTCGTGTTTATTTATTACATACACTAAAAACATTCATGAACAAATACTCAGAATGAGACACATGTAATAACAGAATTCTCCTGATGAAAAACCAAACCATCATCATTAATCATCTCTAAACTACAGCCAAAACATGACTGAGACAATTTTTGGCCAATCCTGGTTTGAGCAAGAGCACTGCCCCGCCCACAGCGACAACCATGACAGTCAGACCAGCCAGGAGGCGGGATGAAGTAACGGAACCATGGGTGCAATCCCAAACCCGGGATAAATCCAGCGGTGCCCTTATAAGGTCTGCTTTCACTTCTTGGAGTTCGCTCTGAGACAGAACGTCTGGAGAAACGTCTGCGAGAACTTCAAGAGCTGCCCGATTGCCAGACTGAACGGCACCACTCAGGTAACCACACCACTGCATCGCCGTCTCTGTTCCCGCCCAGAAGATCCTGAAAACAAGCAGGAGGTCATAAAGGCATTGAAATTGTTCTTTATTCTGTGTGCTGGATTCTGGTCTGGTTTAGAAAGTGCTGAGGAATTTTCTATGAGAACAGCTCTCAGCAGGTTTACATAGGAATGCATGGTTATGTAACATTAATGGAAGGAGTCTCCAGTGTCAGTGCTTTGTTACAGTCAAAGGTAAAGTTAGAGCAGTCATGCTGGAACAGGGTTTGGTCTCCAAGTTCACAAGAAGGCAAACTTTACAGTGGATGCCTTCATATCTAAAGACGTTCTATACAATTGTTTGCCTTCAACTTGATAGTAACAGTTTGGGGAAGAACCACATACGTCTGGAAAAGTTTTTTCACATTTTTTTTCTTTCTACTATATAAGGAAATTTAATAAATAATTAAAAATATAAAAAAAAAAACATACCTACACACATACATACAGGCATAAATGCATAATTTAACATTATATTAGAAACTTTGAAAAATATCTTTAATATATGTGTGATTTTATTACATTTATTTATTTAAATTTTTTGTTTGTTTATTTCTATCAATAAATACGGATTTGTTTGCATTTAGTTGTAATTTGATGTGAATATTCTTTCTTTAGGGATATCGAATGATCAGGTTTAAAAAAGAAAAAAAAAGATTGAACTCTCATCCTCAGGCCACTCTGTTCATTGTGAAACGCTTTCTGATCGAGATGTTACATCTGAAACATATTTTTGAATCCCATCTGACAGGTGAAAGTCCTTCTCTGATATTACAGCACGATCCAATCCCACAGCTCGGTGATCGCGGCTCTCCGTCTGGCTGCCGCATTACACCGTCTCAGACTGCAGCTCAATTCTCCACTCTGATTGGTCAGGAGGTGTTGATTTATTTTCTATAACCACACCTTTGACCGTAGCACTGGTTTATATTAATGTCAGAAAATGTTGATAGTTTTAATAAAACCTAATAATAATAATAATAATAATATTAATAATATTAATAATAATAATGCTTAGGGAAGGATGCAGCAGTTCTAAAACATGTAGTAATACGCCTGGCGTAGGAAGCAACACTTCCTGGTTGGTGGTAGGCGGAGACTTGGTGGTGGGTGGGGACTTGGCAGTGGGCGAGGACTTGGCGGTGGGCGGGGACTTGTGTGTTTAAAAAAATAAAAAACCCACAAAAATATACCACACTGTAAATAATATTATGTCACAGCAGGGCAGTATTGATGAAAATGTTATTGCATTACAACATAAAGAGTGTAAGAGCCAATCAGGTTTCAGTATGCAAATGAGCACCGTGTAGCAGCAGTGTTCGCTACTGTGATCAATTTATTCTGTTCAAGCTTTTTTGTAAACCTTCAACAGACGATTTTCTATTGAGTGTAATGAAAGGGAAAAAAAGAAAAGAAATGATTTTAAAAATGAAGGATTTGTGCGATTGTGAGAGGCGTAGTGTATACAGATGATGGAGTGATGTAAAATGATGTGGAATAAACGTCTGTACAGGAACAGGAATAAACTCTGCATGACTTTCTGCTGTTTTTATTTCTCCCCATGTTTCTCAGTCTGATTCAATACACGTGATGTGTGTGTGTGTGTGTGTGTGTGTGTGTGTGTGTGTGTGTGTGTGTGTGTGTGTGTGTCAGGTTTAGGCATTCGTGAAACGCCCAAGGCATATTTCTCCACACTCTCTGTTCACCTGGGATGCGCTTGCGTGTGGATCTCTGACATTTTTAAGGCAGGTCTGGGTGGGTTTGGTTCCCTCTGGGCCTCAGCAAACCGCAGACAAAGCAGGAGGACCAGGGCCAAGTGTGTTCGTGTGTGTGTGTGTGTGTGTGTGTGTGTGTGTGTGCCACTACTTTTTCCAACATTCTGCCTCCAGCTCTGTTTTATTAAGTCCTGCAGCCTCTCTTTATTGAAGCCTCGACATGGTTTCATGCTTCCGATAGATTGCGTATTAAATACTAGATCCAAGTCAAGTCAAGTCAAGTCAAGTTGATATATACATCTGTGTAGGCCAAAAGTTTGTGGACACCCGCCTATAAGAACATGTGCTTTTTTACACATTAAGTCTCCAATTAATGTTATAATAAGTTTCACTCTTCTAGAAAGATGTTCCACCATATTGTGTGGATATTTCCTGGAGATTCATTCAGCTACGAGGGTGGTAGTAAAGTCAGGTACGGATGCAGGTGGGGTGAGGAGGCCTGGGGTGCAGTCAGTGTGAAAAGTCCATTCCAAAGGTGTTTCATAGGTGTTCAATATGCCAGACATCTTTGTGTAAGTTTTGCCCAGTTTCACGCAGAATTTCCCGTTTGCTCTTTGTTCTAACACGCTCTCCGTGTTGAAATCGCAGACGTGGTAATGCACTCGGGTCAGAACAGCACCAGTTACACCGTTAATCTACAAACGTTATGATACCACCTCATATTGAGGCCGTTCAAACTGCTATGGTGAGGAACCCTCGTCGTTTCTTTGAAATGATGCACTCATGTTGTAATCTTTATTCGCTAAGCTAAATAGCCAATCGGAGTTCTGCTTGTCGCCGCACACAGAACCTGCCGAAAAACAGCTGACGCAGCCTGATAAAAGCCAACAGTATGGAAGATAGCGAAAAAATTAAAGCCCGCCGAAGCTCAACCACACCCCCCACATTGTCCGCCAGCCGAACGCAGCTTGCTATTTCCAGGGCTTTAAGTTCTTATCCTTCATTCTTAATCCAGCCTTATATATTTCATTGCTTAAACATGATGCTACTTTTTGAAAAGAGAATTAGTCAGTTTTTGGAACTGTTTTGTTAGCGAGTCTTCAACCAGCTGTAGTTTAGGCTACAAGTCGGCACGGGGACCAAAACCTGCTAACAAGTGCACTGATTGTAGAGTCTTGCGGTGTTTAAATGTTTAGTTTGAGCAATTCTCTGTATCACGTGTTGTTAATTAACTGTTAGATTTGATTAGATTTAGGTGGAAAAAAATTGGCATCATATATCAGCAATCGGCCGCCCTGATTCCTGAATATCGGCATCGGCCGGAGAAAAATCCATTTCAGTCGACCTTTAATGTGCACCACTTCCACTGCACCATTATAACTAATGACAAGGGGTTCGAAACGAGCTCACACTGGTTCCAGAAAAAACAGGGTTGCCAAATCCTTATTCCAAAACTCCCCGTTTCCCTGTGCCATCCAGTATTATTTACCCACTTCATTAAAAAGAAAATTATTTTCAGAACAATCTGTCCAGCAAAAAAAAAAAAAAGCTTTCGTACACAAGATCATTAAGGTATTTACACATTTACAGGTTGTTTTATAAAAAGTTTTCACGGTACACGTTCCTGCGAAGGAGCTGTTACTATAGCAACGGCAGCTATCAGAAGGAACACGTTTTAATCCAACCTTGCAGTTCTTATCATATTAATCAGCACCGTGTTGAAGTGTTTTGCGGCGTGTCTCGTGTTCACGGTACACAAAGGACGTCGTTCTGGTGAGTGTGTATGTAGGTCAAGGACGGATTAACCGCGCTTTGGCGTTACAGATCAGAACGCGGCAGAGTGCAGCGAAGTCTTTCCATGTGTCTTACTTTGATGAGATCTTTCTCCTCTTTGGGGATTTAATTTCATTATGGAAATGCATTACCTAGCTACATCACTCTTGGTTCTGGCACACACACACGCACACATACACACACACACTTGCTCATGCTCTACAGATGTGTTCGGTTACGGCCGATGCCTAACAGGAGCCATTACAAATGGATTATAGCGCTGCTTCCCTGGAGGGAGCCGTGGCTGTGACCTCCACTCCATTGGTTTGAGGCTCATTATGCGTTTTGGCTTCATGACACACACACACACACACACACACACACACACACACACACACACAGACAAAAGCACACACACAAGCACATGCCTCCATCTCGTCCATTTACTTACTCCATATTCTGCTCACACACTCACACACACACACACACACACACACACTCACACACACTCATCACTCCCTAACCTCCAAGGCCACTAATGCACTTTAGCAACTCGAGGCACAAGGAGGGTTGTGGTCTTCAAGAACAAAATGCTGCCCGCAAGTATTTAAAAGGATTCCAATGCATGCTATGTGTGCGTGCATGTGTGTGTGTGTGTGTGTGTGAGTGTGTGTGTGTTTCTTTTGGCTTCTTTGTACCTTCCACATGGTTTACGGAGACCGGGATGGTAGAACGTCAGCATTCCAGGACCCATGACGTTAACAGGACATCCTCCGTTGTATTCCTCTTCAGCCCAGTCCTGAGAAAAACATCAGGATTGTGAATTATTTTACAAACATGCACACACACACACACACACACACACACACACACACACACACACACACACACGCACACACACACATGCACACACACTTATTATAGTGCCAAAAGTATAAGGACACACGATTTTTCCAGCCATATGTGGTTCTTCCCAAACAAACTTTTAGGCACACATTTGTGCAGGACGTCTTTGAAGGCTGTGTCACTTGAACTAGGAGACCTTAAACCTGTTTCAGCATGATGATGCCCTTGTGCACAAACCCAGCTCCATTAAGATCTGCTTTCCATGAGTTATAGTGGAAGATCTCCTGCTATAGAGCTCCAACCCTATTGAACATGATGAATGTGAACACTGACTGCACCTTTCAGCCTCCTCACCTTCTGACCTACATCAGTACCTGACTTCACTAACACCCTTGTGGCTGATTGAATCTCCACAAAATCTAGTGAAACATCTTCCCCGAAGAGTGGAGGTTAGTCTAACATCATGACTTCACAATCCTCTAAACGGTGAGGCAGATGGTCAGGACGCTCTCCCTCTACTGTCCCTCTGTGGAAGGTGCTGAGGACGTGGAAGGGAGGAGCTCAACTCTTTTGTAGCCTCGGTAGGAAGTAAAGACGCTGATTGACTTGACGTGTACCATGCAGAGAGGTGTGGTGAGTCCAGGATGTGGAACTCATCACTGATAGAATCATGATCTCTCCATTTCTCACAGAGTTCTTATTGGAATATTGACTGCTTCAGGCAAAGTTTGGTTCTTTAGTTCTTTAATAATTACTTAGTGGTCATGTTGCACACACACATACACACATTTATACTCACACACAAACACACATACACACATTTATACTTACATACACAAAGTGTTTCACATTTACAATTCACTTCCCAGCCTGGTTCATTTTTGTGTTTTTATCCAGTGTGTGTGTGTGTGTATGTGTGTGTGTGTGTGTGTGTGTGTGTGTGTTGAGATGATCTCAGGACTC
Source organism: Silurus meridionalis (assembly GCF_014805685.1). Taxonomy (NCBI): domain Eukaryota; kingdom Metazoa; phylum Chordata; class Actinopteri; order Siluriformes; family Siluridae; genus Silurus; species Silurus meridionalis. The sequence goes on along the minus strand of NC_060894.1, from coordinate 1,426,033 downwards.
AAACTGAATATTTTCATCATGTCAGAGATGCTATCAGTTTCACCAGGAGAGAGTTTCACTTCTCCACCAGCTGTAAACACGTTTATACCACTTTACTAAAGATTGAAGATGTATGGGCCCTGACACTTCACACCAACCTACAGCCCAGAGAAATACACACTCTCAAGAGTGTATACACACACACACACACACACACACACACACACACACACACACACACACACACACACACACAGAGCATCTCATTTTTCACTTTCCAAACAAGCTTTCTCAAGATTTCTGCTCATGATCTGGCTACACTCGAGCCGAGAAGAAAAATGGACCGAGGCCTGAAACGGCATCTGAAGTTTGTAAAGAGTTTAACAACAAATCATTGTTCAAGAATTAAACAAATGCACTCATGAGACCCTCCTGTGCCACTGTTTACTTTTTGGAAGAAAGCAATACACAGGGGAGTTACAGTAAAAAACATTATTTAGTAGTTACAGTTAATGATGGGAATGTCTGCAAAATGACTAGAAAATAAAATACTGATAATTATTGTTATTCTGGTTATATTTATATAAATACAGTATATATATATATATATATATATATATATATATATATATATATATATATATATATATATATATATATATATATATATATATATAGGCCTGGGGTGCAGTCAGTGTTCACATTCATCCCAAAGGTTTTCAAGGTAAGGTTGCGATCTAAACTCTATAGCAGGAGATCTTCCACTCCAACCCCTGGAAAGCAGATCTTCATGAAGTTGGTTTTGTGCACAGGGGCATCGTCATGCTAGAACAGGTTTATGTCTCCTAGTTCAAGTGAAGGAAATATTTCATGTTACTGCATTCAAAGACGTCCTGCACAATTTGTATCACCAACTTATTAACAGTTTGGGGAAGAACCACATATGGCTGGAAATGTCAGGTGTCCCAATACTTAATAATAAATAGTAATAAATCATTACAAATGTATTCTGCACACGTGAAAAGAAAGTGCAGTATATAGAGTACTGTCTATGTAGTGAATTCTTGGAGCATATAAAAAATTACATATTAAAAGTTTAAATTCTTATACATGAAATATAAAACCGTGATGATGAACATGTTTGACAACAATAAAAAAAAAAAAAAAAGCTTTTTATAATACATTAATTACTTTATCTATTTATTGGTTAATTCTTTCATTTTCTGTTCTGATTTCATGTGAAAAAAAAACATATTTTCAATATTTTGGAGCTACTCGAAGCTCATCCGTGTCTTTTAAACCATTAGGGCTCAGGTTTTACCTTGAGCAATGCCCATAGCTGCTCAGTTGTATAAATCCCCACAAGCACACTGCAAAATCTTGTGGAACATCTTCCCAGAGGCGTAACAAGTGAGGATTAAATCTGGAATGAACACACATACCAATCTTATGCTTTAGTGTCCACAAACCTGTGGCCATATAGTGTGTATGTACTGTAGGTAAACATTTTCAGTTCCAATTAAAAATATCATCATTTCCAAGCCCAATACTTATCATTATTTCTGGACTTAATCAATTATGTGCTCTTTTTTGTTTTCTTCAGCTATTTTCTGCTCCTATCCGAGGTACAGATCAGTGCTGTCACTACTTTTCACGTCACTTTAGATGATACGAGCGTAACAGTGCTTTACTGCTCCTTAATTATTTCACATGCAATTTATTTCAAATAAAAATCAATGTCGTGCATTTTCAGAGCCGTGGACGTGACAGTAGCGAGATGTCTGCATTTTCCTTTAAATCAATGCAGACGACATGAAGGTGACCCTGAAACTCCTTCAGATTTCTCATAACCCGGACGGGAAAAAGACGCCATATCGTCGTCCCGTGGGTCCAGGATTTCAACCTTCATCCGGCTGCAGACTTTTTAACCGCGACGTGCTTTTCGATGTCTTTTCCTTTCTAGATTCAAGAAATCCAACAAAGGAAATATAGCTTCAGGTTTCATATTAGAAACATTATTAATAAAAAATTATTAAAAATTTGTATACTTTTGTAAAGCAGCGAAGTCAAAACCTCGCTTTGTGATGCTTTGATTGCACACTTTTTCTGTTTCATGTTGTGAAGGCGTTCCTGTCTTGTGTAACCTTCATTCCTTTCACTGTTCATTTTTCTAAAAGAAAAAAATAACAAAACGAGAATTAAAAATACACTGCTCTGGAGTGGTTTTAAAAATATCTACACTTTAAGGACAAACATTTGTGGACACCTGACCATAAGACTGGTATGTGCTTCTTTTTGAACATTCCACTCCACATTTAGTGCCCATTTGCTCTTATAATAAGCTCCACTTTTCTGGGTAGATGTTCCACTAGATTTTCAGGAGATTTTAGAGATTCTTTCAGCCACAAGGCTGTTAGTAAAGTCAGGTATTGATGTGCTGTAGGTGAGAAGGTGAGGAGGCCTGGGGTGCAGGTAACGTTCACATTGATCCCAAAGGTGTTCAATGGGTTTTGAAGCTCAATAACAGGAGATCTTTCACTCCAGCCCATGGAGCCAGCTTAGAGCACAGGAGACTCTGCGAGTGTGTAAAGCTGTTCTTAATACTAAAGCAAAATTTTTTTTACTGAAGATTAAACAGAATATCTGGACATTTATAAATTTGGTTGATCAAAGTCAATCTTCATACTGTTACATTACCGAGTTTGTCACATAGAAACAGAAGGAACATGAACGTGTCTCTCCACACTTTTTACAGGCACTGTTTAAAAGTGATTACTAAATGTAAAAGTAAAAAAAAGTATGTATGTATGTAAGTAAGTAAGTATTTCTATCTAATGATCATTTACAGACTTTCACCTAAAAACATTGAACCTTTGTATACATTTTAGTTTTAAGAATTAATTTCAATGAATTTGATGAAAGAGATTTCCAGTTGCTGAAATAACAAAACCAAACGCTGCGTAAATAATTAATGTTGATCATGTTGGTAAAGGAAGGTCTACGCTTCACCAGCACACGTCAGCACACCCACATAGCGAAAGGTTAACGTTTGCTAACGTGTTTAACAAACAAAGCACGAAGGCGTTAATTAATATCGCTTGCCTCTAATTAGCCGCTGCGAGGGTCGACAAGGTGACGATTATAAACATGCCGCCTTTTCTGTGCTCTGTGTGTGTGTGTGTGTGTGTGTGTGTGTGTGTGTGTGTGTGTGTGTGTGTAAAAAGAACCCTTGCACCAAACATCATTTAAACCTTTTCTTATCTGTTTATTTTCTATTTAATTAGAAAGATAGAGATGGAAGGTGGAAGCTCATTGGTTAAGGCAGTGAACTGTGGATCAGAAGGTTGTGAGTTTAAGTCCCAGCATCTACCAAACTACCCCTAGCTAGGCCTCTAACCCTCACCTACTCAGCTGAATTACTGAGATAATTGTAAGTGTCTCTGGATAAGGGCGTCTGCCAAACGATGTCAATGTAAAACTGTTAATTATCCTCTAAACCTAAGAACCTTCTGCATAATGATCCTGCATTAAAACAGTAATAATGCCATACAAATTCCAGGAAGGAATCCATGTAGAACCCCTGGTTCCAATTCAAGAGTAATTAGGAACCCAATAAATCCTGAAAAAGAACTTGTTTTTAGTAACGAGTGTCCATGTAAAAAGGATGGATGGTATAAGATTCATTTCCTGCTATTCCAAATTTATTTTTGATTATTATGCTGAACCCTTTAAGACCCCCAAACCACAGTGTTGTGATCCAGTACCGGGCTGTGATCAAACTCCTACAGGGTCACACAAGTACATTCTGGGGAAACGTCTGTAGATATGATGCTGTATTATTTATTGTGCATGTTGGCCTTTTAAGAACCAATTTAAATGTACATATGACACCATTTCATTTCCAACAGGTTCAGTTCATTATTCGTACGAGTGTTCAACAAATATCCATCGAACGTTTCGTTAGTGAAGAAGGGAAGAAAAGACCAAGCAATGGTGAGAACAAAGAGAAAGAGCGAGAAAGAGAGCAAGAGAGAGAGAGAGAGAGAGAGAGAGAGAGAGAGAGATGAGAATAATGATGAGAAAAATGGGAAAGAAGAAAGCAGAAAATATGATGACAGGGATCTAAGATATGGTTTGGTCTCTACAGGCAGTTTATAGTTTTCATGCTTCATGTATGTAATATGTGGAGATACGTTAGATAAAGAATCAGTGAAGCTTCAGAATTGAACTAAAAATTGAAAATAAGCTTTCGGCATTTAGAGACAAACTGTTGGATTATTTTCAGTGGAAATTTTATAATGATTAGAAAATTTTTCTGATCCGATACACACACACACACACACACGCACGCACGCACGCACGCACACACGCACACATGTGTACACACACACACACAAATACCACCAGCTGCTCCATGAGAACCACATAGAGCCAGTAACTATACAATAAACCTTTAAAAAAGTCTGGAAGTATCATTATATAAACTCCAAGCTATTGGATATTTTTGTGTGAGGTGTTCCAGGATTTTGGTGCATGATGTGAAGGTGAAAACGTTCCAAGATGAAGCAGAGAGCATGAAAAAGGTGTAAAGTCTCACACATAGTTGTGGCTCGTCACCCTATACAGTACCATGGATAGTTCCCAACATTGGGGAGTTAAAAGTGTTACTGGAGTTTGAAGAGTAAAAGTAACTGAATGAATCAAAATAACAAATCATTTTTCTTACACATTTTATATACATCTCGTTACAGCTACATTTCTGCTGCTCTAAATCACAAGCATAGAGAAAGTAGTGTCAGAAGATTACATATATTTGAATCACTTCTAAGAAATAGGTATTACAGAATGAGGATGAAATGAGTCTGTGCTGCATCTCCACTAATAATGAAGCTGTTGGAGTTAACTCCTGGTGATGTTTGTCACTCTATTTCTCATTTGAATGTTTTCTTCTCCAGTTTGTCAAATTCATCTTGTTCTTTAATCCCTTTTTATTTTTTTTTAAATCACCATATTCACCAAATAAGTTCCTACACATTCAAACTGTAACTGTCGCTGTCTTGAAAAGCCCCTAGTGATCCACATCAACCAGAAGTATGGGTGAAGCCACTGACAGCTGATTTATTAGACATACTGATTAACTTATTTTTTATTATTTCACAATTATTTACATTTTATGATAAATGAATGTGATTGTTTCAATTTAATGAAATACATTTATTCAATTAAAATGAAAATAAATTTGATGATTAGAATTCTATTTATATTTTATTTTATTATAAAAATACTTTAACCAGGTTGTTCAACAAGATTCTCGAAGGTGAGAAGATGCCTAAAGAATGGAAAAGGAATGTGCTGGTACTGATCTTTAAGCATAAGGGAGATGTGCAGACCTGCAGTAACTACAGGGGAATAAAGTTGATCAGTCACACCATGAAGTTATGGGAAAGAGTAGTGGAAGCCAGGCTGAGAGAAGAGGTGACCATCTGTGAGCAACAGTATGGTTTCATGCCGAGGAAGAGCACCACAGACGCATTATTTGCTTTGAGGATGTTGATGGAGAAGTATAGAGAAGGTCAGAAGGAGTCGCATTGTGTGTTTGTAGATTTAGAGAAAGCGTACGACAGGGTGGAGAGAGATGTTGTGGTATTGTATGAGGAAGTCTGGTGTGGCAGAGAAGTATGTGAGGGTGGTGCAGGACATGTATGAGGACAGTGTGACAGCAGTGAAGTGTGCAGTAGGAACGACAGACTGGTTAAAGGTGAAGGTCGGACTGCATCAAGGATCGGCTCTAAGCCCACTAGGAAGGAGGAAAAGAGGAAGATCAAGGAGGAGGTTTAAAGATGTAGTGAGGGAATACATGCAGGTAGAGACAGATGATCCGCTGTGGAGACCCCTATTGGGAGCAGCCGAAAGTAGAAGAAGATTTTATTATTTAAATATATTTATTTAAATTGTAATAAATATACTTCCAGCATACTGTTTTACTTTTTATATCAAGTTATGGAGAATTATATGTCTTTTAAATATTTTTTTCATTGTATTTAACAATTATAATTAATTACATAAAAAATGTTTTTCATTTATTTTATTATTAAAATATTTTTCAGGCATACTGTTACTTTTTTAAAATATTAGGAGAATTATCTGATGTCTTTTATTTAAATACAACTATAACTACTGACCAAATATGGTTTTTATTTATGTGATTTTATTATTTAAATGAAATGACAATAAATTGAAGTTTTGCCAGCTGGATGTTCCAAAAGCACGATCAGGTAACCAAAAACTTTTAGCAAAAAAGTGGATCATGGTGACACACAGAGTGACTAGTGATTGTTCTACACTGTTTACACACGTCACAATCTTCTCCTCGCCGCAGGAGACGGAGGTTAATGACGAATCAATCCGCTCGCTCGTGCCTCGTTAACGAGCGTATTTAACACAGCGTGAGTCCATGTGCTCGCACCTTTTATCACAACGCAATCAAACCAAAGTTCGGTGTGCGGAACATTAAAAATACCATATAATTACACAGATGTAGGCCGAGTCCTTCCAGCGCTGCTGAGTTCTCCACTCTGATTGGCCAGGAGGTGCTATACCAATGTGTCACACAGGTTTATAATAATATAGTGCTCTAATATGTTACGGTTTCTATAGTAACGGGTCATTCACAGGGAGATGCAGGATAGAAGCAAATATTAAAACTTCTGATCAGTCTGATGTTTATTTAATGTGTGTGGAAGGAGTCTCCAGTTCAAGTGCTTTGTGAAATCTTCAGGGCAACTAGTTTATGATTAAAGGATATGATAAATGCATCAATTATATATACACACACAAACTCACACACATCGTGTAAACAAAAGTATTAGTTGTATTGGTGGGTTTTTTTCAGCCATTTGTGCTTCTTCTCCAAACTGTTAGCACAAATTTTGAGGCACACAATTGTGTCAGACGTCAGCATCAAATTTTCCCTTTCAGCATTTTCCAGCATGACAATGCCCCTGTGCACAAATCCAGCTTCATGAAAGATCTCCTGCTATAGGGCTACAACCCTACCAAACATCTTTGGGATGAATGAAAAAGCTGACTGCCCTTCAGGCCTCCACACGTTTTCACCTACATCCACACCGCACCTGACTTTACTAACACCCTTTCGGCTGAATGAATCTCCACAAGTACATTCCAAAATCTTTCAGAACATCTTTCCGGAAGAGTGGAGATTAATTATATCAGCAAATGGAGAATAATAATAAATTAAGAATTTTCAGAAGATTTGGAGATGATTCAATTGATTTAAATTATTCAACATATTTATACTTTATATATAATGTTTAATAGTTTAATTCAATTAAATCATCTCCAAATCTTCTGAAATATGTCACTTCAGTAACTCTGATGCTGTCCATCTTTAATAACTTTCTATAGTTCAACTAGTATAACTTTTTTTTATTTTATAACATTTTAAATTTGGATATATATATATAGAATTTTTTTTTTTTATTATTATTTTTTTTTTAAGGAGACTCATTGACTGATATGTATGGACACGTGTGCATGAAAAAAAAAAAACAGTATCAGTTACTCCGCTTCATCACACTCTTGCTATTGATAAATATGTTCCTGTAACTTGGAGAGTTGTACTGAAAACAACTAATAATGTCATGTAGCTTCATTGTGGCAATAATTGCTTTAATGTCCAAATGGGTGTTAGAAGTTCATCCTCAGATTGATAAACCAGGCGTTAGTGATGGACAGCGAGAAAAAGAGAGAAAAAGGACAGAAAAACAAAAAAGAGTCTCGTGTCATCTTGAGAGTTCTGTCGAGTTTCACACTCAGAGGGCGTCAGGAGCGAGGTGACGAACACGTCTTGTCCTTAACGGCTTACTGCGCTCCTCCTCGAACTTCTCGCCGAGATGTCAAGCTTGCACCGGGGAGTGATTTCACATGCTTTATAGTGACGTGTCTGAACGAGCCTCAGCGACACGCCGTGCTGAGAAATGGAGCCGAACTAATCATCTCAACCATCTTCACCATCACCTTCGCGATCAGGACCAGACATTCGGCCGAAACGCATCAGCAGGGGCGCCCCTTAATTCTGAGATTTCTACTAAAAAACCTTCAAACTTAAGAAACCGAGAAATTCAAGGTGCTTTATATAATATTATATAACCCCAGGAGCAATCTCAGCACATGTGGTGCCTTTACTCGCCTTAAAATTGTCTGGGATGCCATTTCTTTCTTTATATTTGGTGTAACTTCCTATATAAGGACATTATACATCAGGTAACATCAAGGGCAGTCTCGGAGCATGTGGTGCGTTCACTCACCTCCAAATTTCCCACAAACTTTTTGTTTACATTTTGTATGAAGCAATGTGAAATACAAGGAATTTTTGGAGTTCAAGTTGCATAAAATCTATGAAATTGATTTTTCTTTAAATTTTGTACTTTTTAATGTAAAAAAAAAACCTTCATGAGCTCCACTAGGAATTTAATCAAATATTATATAACATCAGGAGCATCTCAGAGCAAATCTTATAAACTCATATTTTATTCAGAATTGACCATAGACAACTTTTTAGATGTTTAAACTGAGAAATTGTACCATTGTAAGGAAAAGATCGTCTCAAAAATGTCTCAAAAACGAGGGGACGGAGCAGCAAAAGTCTGGAAAACATTTTACAACAGGTCAGTAAAATGATTGAGTATAAATGGTGTATCTTAAAGAGGCAGAGTCTCTCAGAAGTAAAGATGGGCGGAGCTTCACCTTTTTTTTTACAATTTAAACAAAATGTTTGACTGTAAATAAAATATGAATTTATAAAATTTGCATTCTGTTTTCATTCACATTTTACACAGTGTCCCAGCTTTTTTGGAACTGAAGTTGTAAATTTGTTTTAAAAACATAATTAATGAGAAATCCAAGTAGTTTCCCACAATATTATATACCATGAGCGATCTCGGAGAATGTGGTGCATTCACTTGCCTTAAAATTGTCTGTGAAATTAGACTTCGTTTTCTAATTCTGCACTTTACACTGTAAAAACATCACTGATGTGAACTACAAGGAATTGTATATGATATAATCCAATGGCAGAGGCTACACACTCACAAAGACACTTTCATTTGTCATAAAACTGTAAATATGACATTTTTTTCCCATTTTTTTCCTTTGTTCACTTGCCTTAAAATTGGCTAGAATTTGGTTAAAACTGTCTACAAATTAGACCTATTTCCATTGAATTCTGTGTTTTGTATTGTAAAAATTCTAATTAATAAGACATAAAATTAGTTTAATACAATACTGTAAAGTATCAGGAATGAGCTTATAGCATGTGATGCATTCACTTGGCGTAAAATTGTCTGCAAATGTAATTTTTTTTCATTATATTTAGTGTAAAAACTTCTACAAATACAAGGGGTTCTGTATAAGATATAATATACAACATCAGGGCCGATCTGCAAGCATGAGGTGCGTTCACTCGCCTTCAAATTGTTTGTGAATTAGGCCTGTTACCATTAGATTTTGTTTTTTACGTAGTCAAAAAGTTGTTTAAAATACTGTATATTGTTTTACAATATTATTAAGCATATTATGTGACATCAGGAACAAAATCAGAGCATGTGGTTTGTTGACTTGTCTGCAGATGTCACTTTGTTTCTGTATATTTTATGTAAAACTTCATAAGTGAGAAATGTATTTTCTTTCTGTACATTATATTCTTGCCTTTATTCTATAAACATTTCCCATCTACAAGAATTATATTTTAGTTTTTTATATTTAGTGTAAAAACTTCATCAGCAAGGAGTTTCATATAATATCGTAAATTCTTTAAGCATGTGAGGTGTGTTCACTTGCCTCAAAATTGTCTGTTAGTTTGACTGTTATTTTCTTTATATTGATTAGAAATACTCATTCAAGGATTTTTGGGAGTTCACTTGCTATAAAAATGCCTGTAAATGATTTTTTGCAATCTTGTGCTTTATAATGGAAAAAACCTTCAAGGATGAGATCTAATACTAGTTTAATATATTGTACAGCATCAAACCCAATCTCAAAGAACATGGTGCGTTCGCTTGTTTTAAAATAGTCTTTTTTTCTTTTTTTTGTGTTTTCTTTGGCAAAAATAGAATCAATAAGAAAGACAAAGAGTTTTTTATAATATATAACATCGCAGACGATTTCAGGGCTTAAGGTGCGTTCACTTGCCTGAAAATTCTCTGTGAATTTGAGTTCAAAATAAATGAGCGGGTACTACCGAGCCCTGCTTATTTACATTTTTATTCAAACTAAAATGATGGCATCCAGGCAGTTGCGAGGAACATGTAAGGACCCAGAGGTGTCTTGCGTCACACCGCAGTATTTCTATGATGCATCAGGCAGCATGATCGCCGAAGCGTGAGCGGAAAAACAATCCGAGGAAACATTGTTTTTTTTAGATACTCACCTGTAGCTCCCTGACTCATTTTTTTTAACTCCCTGTCAAAAATGCCAGTATGTGATCCAAGCCTTTGCAACCAAACACACTCTTTTCTCCTCTTCCTCCGCCCCTATCTGAACATACTAAATCTGACTCCTGCATTAAAGCCAGACGTCTCCGTGGCAATCCTGCTGCACTGGGTTTTTTTAAGCAATATCAATTAGCATAAATCCGGCTAACGAACATGCGACCAGACGCTGAGGTCTGGAGACGAAGCAATCGTGACTGTATCAGCCAGTGACTCAGAAATTTGTGTCACTTACTTTCTCCTGGTAGTGAATGTAGGAGGCGGCTTCAGGGCCCAGATACTTCACCAGGCTGCTAACAACGGCATCTCGTCTCTCCTCGGTCTGAAATGAAGCAAGAATAGAGCAGCTTTATTTAATGACAATGACATAAGCTCGTTATGAACTCGTGTGACTGATGACACGGTCAGAGAGAAACGCTTCAATTCAACTCTCCATTCTGATTGGTCAGAAAGCGTCAGTGTAGTGTCTCGAACTAATATCAGATCTTCATGGAGCTTGATTTGTGCACCAGGACATTGTCATGCTGAAACAGGTTTGGATTTCCTGGTTAAGGTGAAGGGAAATGTCATGCCACGATGTCCAAACACGCCGTATACTAACGCGTGCCTTTAATTTTGTAGTAACAGTTTGGGGAAGAATAGTCAGTCAATAGTCAGTCAATCAGTCTGTCTGTCTGTCTGTCAAACTATCTATCTATCTGTCTCTCTGTCTGTCTAACAGTTTGAAGAAGCATATTTGGGTGAAAAGGTTGGGTGTCCAAATACTTTTGTTCAGATAGCATATGTTTTTAAAGGTTAAATGATGCTCGAGCTGTGAAATGTGTTTTGACCTCGGTGTTAAAGCGTCAGTAAAATCTTCTCTATTTAATTTCATTTCTAAAGAACTTTTAACAAGGCCATTGTCCCAAAGCAGCTTTACAAAGATAAAGAGGTTATACATTTGTATGTATTAATTTAGTGCCTATATGTTTATTCCTAATGAGCAAGTGAATGTGGTGAGGAAAAACTCCCTAACCCTAACCCTAACCCTGACCTCGAGAGGAACCGAACTCAAAAGGGAACCTTTATCATCAACACCGAATGTCTGTTCATTACAGTTTATTGTTGAGGTGTTCAGTGATGATCGCTGAAATACCGAACTGTTCATGCAATCTGTGGCCTCAATCGACACCTGGATGACTATATTCAAACTCTCCACATGATCGCAGATCTGAAACGTAAACACAAGCTGAGAGAGAGAGAAAAAGAGAGGGAGAAGGAGAAGAAGAGAGAGAGAACTGACAGTGAGGATTAAAAAGCCCCATAAAAATACAAGATACCTGCAAAAGAAAAAAGGGGAAAAAAAGAAATCACATGGTATGTCCACTCTTTAAAACCCTGCCAGCGCTCACCGGTGAGCGGAATGTTAATTAGCCGCAGTTTGCTAAATAAAAACGGAAGATAAACAAACAGCTCGGGGGCTCGGATAGCGGCGCGCGTCTTTAAAACAACACAATCACGCTGCGGAATCTGAATGAAGGCTCAGGAGGAGATCGCGCTGTGATGCGTCATCGTTTCTGGGCACTATGGTGGCTCTCTGTGGTGTGTGTGTGTGTGTATGTGTGAGCAATGAGAAACAGATGAAGCAATATCACACCCGGTCAGAACACACGCTGAAGTTTTCTGCTTTGATGATTAATGGAATGAACAGTTTTTGTGAACTTTACTCCATTTTTTTGTTCCACAGAAGTTTTTCCGGGTGTCTGGAGCTAGCGTGTTTAGCTTAGGGCTTCGATGGAAACCAGCATTCTATTAGTGATGAGTCGTTCATGATCGTCTTTCTGAAACTACAAGTTCATTTCCTGAGTCTCCTGACCTGAGACGTTCAACCCTAGTTTATCAAGAAATCCTGAAACTGTGCTGCGTCATACTGAATTTATGACCTACCATTTTGATGACTTTTTGTTTGTGAACGATGACAAAGGGACTTTTTTGATTCTGATGGGAATGAGATGTTCATGGACACTTTTGAGAGATGAACTAAGGATTTTAAGAAAAGCACAGTTTTTTCCAAGACATCCAATGTGTTGTGCTGTTTGTACAAATTGTTTTGAGAAATGCACCTACTGATTCTCAAATATTTGAGATTCGAGAAACGCTCCAAAGCAGCTGAGAAAAACTGTAATAGATCAGTGTGCTGAGAGTAAAATTTGAGTCAATTAAACTGAGTTGATTAAGTAAAGAATCTTGTGATAAAAATTATAATAGGAAAATTACAGTTATAATAAATCAGTACTTTGAATACTTAAGTACATCTGAAGGCAAAAACTTTTGTACTTTTACTCAAGTGAAAGTTTAAAGGGACACTTTTACTTTTACCGAAGTAAAATTTTAGTGTCTTAATTCTGAGTAGATACTTAAGATACTCATCCAGAAAAACTTTATACTTTCAATTCTTTCTGGTTCTTTTTTTTTTAAACTCTTTTCAGCCCCCATCTGAATCAGTGTTTACGGTGTAGATGTCGAAGATGGAGCAGAGGTGTTATAAAAGGGCAGATTAATTTAACACACTTCACCAAAGAGAACACACATTGAAAGTCACCTCTTCGGGGACGTCTCCTGACACCCGAACACTGCGACTGCATCCATTTTCACCTCATCATGGAAACATGCTTTGAAAGCTCAGAACCATATGAAGCTGCAAACCTCTGGGACGGACCCCAAAATCCCCCTACGCTGTTTATGACACTATTCCATTCCTGTTCTCTCACACCCTCTCTCATTTTATCTCTCTCGCATTTTCACCCTCTCCCCCTCAGTCTCTCACCTCTCGGCTGTTCCAGTAGCAGGACTGAACCCCGGCGATGAAACCCACCAGCGCCGGGCTCCCGCTGGGACTGCTGGCATCAAAGGTGACCCCGAAAGGGCATTGGATAGAGGGACGTGCCAAGATCTCTCCCGAGTAGCCTTTCTGCTTCCAGAATGCCTGCAAAGAATATATATTCATTGCTGATATCAAAATAGAAACTATTCTCATTATACACCTGACTTTTCCACCCATATGTGGTTCTCACTGAAGGGTTTGTACATGAAAACCTGTCAAACATTTTTTTGTAAGTTCCATATAGAACCGTGTTTTGAACCCTTGCATACGGAATAACTGTATGTGTGTGTGACAAAAAACAACTTGTGGGTACTGTTTTTTAAATTTAGATCTACACTCATAGGGTGCTTTCTGAGATTGTTTGATAATAAAGGATTCTGGGACCTTTCTGACTGGTAAACACTTTCATGCTGGAAATGTAAATGAAGATTGAAGTCCTTTAAAACTTTCTGTAGAGGAATGACTGAAAAAACAGGGCTTCGCTCAGCCTCTGTGCCCTGATAAGGACTTCGCTCAGCCTCTGTGCCCTGATGAGGACTTCTCTCAGCCTCTGTGCCCTGATGAGGACTTCGCTCAGCTTCTGCGCCACTAATGTGGATTTTGCTCATTCTCTGTGCCCTGATGAGGACTTCACTCAGCCTCTGTGCCACTGATGTGGACTTCACTCAGCTTTTGCCTGGGTGAAGATGTCACCCCACCTTCTAGCTTGGTAAAGAATGTTGCTCCCCTCTGTGTTTTACAGAAAGCAGTGTTCCCCTGTTAACTTTGCATGGCCTGCAGCCCCTTGTTTGTGCTTGTTTACTGTTTGGAGAACCTCTTATGGCGTTCGCAATGGCACTCACAGGGATCCGCAAAAGGCAGAAAACATCTGCTTGGGCTCTTTCAGAATTATGGACAACAACTACATTTGCCACAGACCATTGCACCACTTACCCCCATGTCATGTGGTTGTTTGAGCACCTGATTCACGTTAACTATAATTAGCACACACGTGTATATACACAACTAACAGCATTCATTGTCTTATTCCTGTTTCACATTCAGGTTATGATTTTGTGTTTCTTTTCATATAATTGGTTTCATGTTTTTTTTACACATTACAGTTTCAGTTGCAGTTTTCCAACCACTTCCTGCTTCATTACATGACAGTTAGATGCAACTTCCCGAATTATGCATTTTGATTTGTTTTCTGCACTGTCCCTTAAAATGCTGCTGAAAGTTTTCTCTAGCTTTGGATTGTTAGTGACGTGCCACCAGAGAGAAGGTTCTTAGCAGCCCCTCACTTAAATGTCCAATTGTGCACAAATCCATGCATTTATAATTATTCCTTCTCATAATCTCCGCCTGTGAATACACAATGTGTGCTGAGTTCATTACATAACTGCGGCCAGCTCTTCCCATTACTCCTCACTTTTCTAAAGAATGTTAAATCCCTTCTGCTTAACTTCACCACAAGCCTACGAGTCTTTAACGTATAACGTTAACGTTCCGAATTCAATTCAGAACACGAGTTCCTTCTCGTTAGCTTCCTTCCTAACGCAGGAAAAACTTCATAAATAACTGATGAGTCATAAATGTGCTAAGCTTCTCTGATAAACACTCGTTTAATCAGACATTAATGGGAAATGTCTAATGTAGGGTAAAGAACATTTACAGCCTGTTAAACACTAAACCGGAAAGTCGAGTAAAAATCCAGTCGGAATGAATTTCAGCCTTCAAATACTTTTTACATCTATATTTAATTATATTTTAATTAAGGGCAGGGTGAAATAATAAAAATATTGTATCGTGTGATATTAATAAAACATAATATTGAACATGATATCTTTTTAAGTTTGCAAAAATAAAATTCCAGAATATAAAGAAAAATGTTTCAAGAAAAAGCCCTGAAAAAAACCCTACATTTTCTGAATAGTTAAATAGTTAATTATTTAAAACAAAAGTAACTTATGAACAAAACTAAAAACAAATGAAGTTATTAAATTATCAATTATTTATATTTTTATTTGAAAGATTTATTTGAGAGTTTTTTTTCGACAACACAAGTTTCTTGTACCATTTTTATGCCTTTTTTATTTACTTATTTTGGCTTTTCCAAATTGTTGGAGGCACACAATTTTATAGGACGTTTCTGGATACAGTAGCATGAAATTTTTCCTTCACTTAAATTAAGACATCCAAACCTGTTCCAGCATCACAATGCTCCTGTGCACAAAGCCAGTTCCATTAAGAGCTGTTTTCAATTGGTTGGAGTGGAAGATCTCCTGCTGTGGAACTCCAACGCAATTGAACTTTTTTGAAAAGAACATGAACACTGACTGCACCCCAGGCCTCCTCACCCTGTCACCTACATCACTACCTGACTTGTGGCAAATAAATCTCCACAAAATCTTGAGGAACATCTTCCCAGAAGAGTTGAGGTTATTCTAAAAGCAATGTAATGTGTAACTGTAGTGGTGAGTCCCCAGTGGGAATTTGTTGGACCATTATGGACCATTAGGACATGAATAAGTCTCTAGTTAACATTAGTTTCTATTCTGGTTACTTTGTTTGACAATGGATATTAATTTGAATAGTATTTGTAGTGGAAACTATTAGAATGTCAGTGATAGTGAGGGGGTGGTAGGTTCGGTAAGATGTTTTTTATGATATAAAGACGTGTGCATGTGTGCATGTGCGCAAGTGTGTGTGTGTGTGTGTGTGTGTGTGTGTGTGTGTGTGTGTGTGTGTGTGAAAGCCACTGTGCCAGTGAAAACAAGTTAAAAATAGAAATATAGAGAGCGAGACGAAAAGATAAATGAGAAAGACGGAGAGACAGACATTGTTTGATTGATGTCTCAGAGGAAATGGTATAAAAGGCTTAGAGAAGACGGATGTCACTCACTGTAGGATATGTGATGATAAACTTGGTCATGTGACCCACGGGCATTGACTGTGCAAGACGCTGGTGCTCCAAAGGCAAGGCGGGCCGGTACTCGATCAGAGCTGGGAATGACAGGAAGAGGGCGCAGTCAGTGTTTAATATTTTATTCCATTAACGAGTCAGGAAGGAATACAGTGCAAGTCATCAAACACAGTGATCTCCTCAATGTTCTCTAGAAACATGGACCAATCCCATATAAGTGGTTGTGGGGCTTTAGGTTTAAGAGCTGATTGGGACGGAAAAATGGTCACGGTTGATTGGTAATGAGAGGGACAATGTCCTCGGAGCACAGTGTGTTGTGTGATGATTTAAACAGGTTTTCCTCGGATGCCAAACTCTTGGTTATAAACTTCATGATCTGTAATCTAAATTTATATCATATTCATAAATAAATGTTCTGGATGAAAGAGAGACAAAGAAAGAGACAGAAAAACAGAGACAGACAGAGGAATAGTAAGAGAGATGATGAGTAAAAGAAACAATGCAAGAAATAAAGAGGAAGAGAAGGAAAGATGTGAGAAATACATAACAAGAGAGAGAGAAAGGGACAGAAATGGACAGAATAAGAAAGAGAAAGAGAAATATAGAGAGAGACAGGGAAAGAGAAACCCTGAGAAGAACAGGGAAAGAAAGACAGAGAGAGGGACCATTAATGACAGAAAGAACAAAAAACAGAGAAAAAGTAAAAAGGCCACAGAGAGAAGAACAAATAAACAAGACCCTAAGAAGGAAAGAGAGAAAACACATATGGGGAAAGCAAGACAGAGAAGGAAAGAGAAAGGAAGAGATGCACAGAGAGAGGCAGAGAAAAAGAGAGACAAGCCCCTGACAAACTGCACCCCATACTGGGGAAGCACAGAGAGAGCTGCACACTCGCAGCCTACTACATACACACCTGCCACCAGGTGAGGGACAGTGTGTGATTATGTCACTTAGTGTATGTAACACAATCACACACACACACACACACACACACACACACACACACACACTATAAACTACGTACTTATTCAAACTATTCTTTTTTTAACTCCATAGTTTTTATTATTTCGTTCTTATAGTTATTATTATTATTATTATTATTATTATTATAGATTATTGTTATCTCTAACTGACTTATTTCTGGTGTTATGTGTCTGTATGTTTTATGCTTGTGTTTTATGTAAATGTCCATATTTGTCATGCCAATAAAGCAACCTTTGAGTCTTGAGAAAGAGAGGAAAGAAAAGAGAAATAAAGAGATAGGGATAAAGTGAAGGAAAAGGAGTGAGAGAGAGAAAAAGATGAGTAGAAAAAGGGAAACAAACAGGAAACTGAAACAGTGAAAGGACACAGATGGAGTGACACGATGGAGATTCAGTAGAGAGAGAGAAAAAAAGAGAGAGAGAGAGAGAGAGAGAGAGAGAGAGAGAGAGAGGGACAGATGCGGTATGAGCTGCAGGATGAGGACATCGAGGCGTACAGTGTGTGTATGAGAGAGAAATGTCTCGCAGCACTCTGATCAGCTTGTCTTATCGATCTGAGTGCTGCACTCTTTCATAATACAGCACTCTGCTAAATTGGATGCAATGCCTCAGTGCCTGGCTCTCTGTGAAATGACCAATCTGGAAAAGTGTGTGTGTGTGTGTGTGTGTGTGTGTGTGTGTGTGTGTGTGTGTGTTTGATTTAACAGAGTGTGTGTGATTTAACACTGCTATGCCATAATTAAGGCGTATCCATTTAGCCCAGAGTGATGCCATCCAATATGCTTATGCTCGACTCGGACCGTGCATCGGGGAAACACCCGCAGGCCCCCACTGACCCACGCCGGACCTCATTACCCAGCATGCACCACCTTCAACACCTGGCACAGTTCATTCTCTCCCTGCATGCGATTCTTTTCTCACTTTTTCTCTTTTCATCTCCTCTCTTCTCCTCTTTTCTCCAATCTTCTTCTCGCTTCTCATTTACTCTCCTCTTTTCTTCTCCTCCACTCTCGTCTTTTCTCTTTCTTCTTTGCTCTTCTCTTTCTCCTATTTTCTCTTGTTTACTCTATTCTTTTCTTCTCCCCTTTTCACTTTTCTTTCTATTTCTTCTCTTCTCCTTCGTTTCTCTCAACATTTCTCTTTTATATCCACAAACTTTTCCACCAATATGTTTTCAAACCAGTTGTGCTGACGGATGTTTATGGTCTTGTCATACACATAAATACTAAATAATATAATTATATATTATCTTTACTGAAATAAATTAAACACATTTAACAAAATATTAAATAAAAATGTAACATACTGAAGATATCAGAATATTTTATCTTTGTTCAAAAGTGCTGAAGTCCCTGTTGTTGCTATAGAAACACAATATACTGTATTTAAATATAAATAAATATATTCATAAATAAAAAAAAAAAAAACATTTTATCTGTTGCTTCCTGATTCACCAGGAACAAAACAAATCACATCCTATTGTGTTCTGGTCTTTAATATCTCATTACACTCGCACAGTAATTATCAATCATGTCATTAATAGATTTAAATAAACGACAATCATCACCTATTCTTCATCACCACAATCAGAGTTCTGCTGATCATCTGTACTCGCACGTCCTCATTCAGTTTCCGTGTCCCTTTCCGTCTCTCGGTCCTTTATTCATTATCCGTTATTATCCGAACAGGACAACAAATAGTGCAGGCGTGTGTTTGCGTCCAGATTCCTGCTGAATGGATGTGATTTGGAGCAGATTGTATTCCTCTAATGTTTCTAATGAAGCTTTGTGATTCCTCAGTAATCAATAATCATCACTCACACACTGCACCAGATCTTCATCATCTCCATCATCTTCATCATCAATGTATGATGGAGAGATGGAGGTGTGTGATGAAGAGATGGAGGTGTATGATGGAGGTGTATGATGGAGAGATGGAGGTGTATGATGGAGAAATGGAGGTGTATGATGAAGAGATGGAGGTGTATGATGGAGGTGTATGATGGAGAGATGGAGGTGTATGATGGAGAAATGGAGGTGTATGATGAAAAGATGGAGGTGTATGATGAAGAGATGGAGGTGTATGATGGAGGTGTATGATGGAGAGATGGAGGTGTATGATGGAGGTGTATGATGGAGAGATGGAGGTGTATGATGGAGGTGTATGATGGAGAGATGGAGGTGTATGATGAAGAGATGGAGGTGTATGATGATGGTGTATGATAGAGGTGTATGATGGAGAGACGGAGGTGTATGATGAAGAGATGGAGGTGTATGATGCAGGTGTATGATGAAGGTGTATGATAGAGAGATGAAGGTGTATGATGGAGGTGTATGATGGAGGTGTATGATGGAGGTGTATAATTGTGATGTGCACTGCATTAGTAATGGAAGTAAATTAAAGTAAAATTAAGTTTTGTGTCTCTCAATAATCACTTACACACTGTACCTCATCATCATCTTTATCACCATCATCATCATCATCATCACCATCATTATCATCATCATCACCATTATCATCATCATCACCATCATAATCGATCCCCAAATTACTAAGGTTCCTTCTCTCTTTGTTGGTAATTCACCTGCCTTACATTCTTCTTTTCTTTCTTTTTTTTTTTTAATTAACTGAGTCTCGTGAAAATAATCACCCCGTGTTGGATGTGAAGACATGAAGAAGAACATGTCTGTGCTTTCTGTCTCACACTGAATGTGTCCCAGAGCCTCGTCCCTCAGCCACGTTTTCTTTAGAGGAGTTTATCAGGAACGAGATAAGAAAGTCATTACAGTCGCCACGAGACCACTCTGAGTGAAACGATAATGTGAGGGAAGGTCACAAGGAGAGGCAACAAAGGGGAAGAATGGAGGACAGATGTGGATTAGAGGAAAGAAGGAATAAGTTGGAAGGAAATTGATGGAGGTAAATGATGGAGTAAAGATGGAGAGTTAAAGATAAATGAGGATAGGAAGGAAGGATGGATGATTCTAGAGTTAGTCGTAGATGAGAAAAAAAGAAAGTTATGTGTGTGTGTGTGTGTGTGTGTGTGTGTGTGTGTGTGTGTGTGTGTTTGTTAATGAGGTGACTGCTCTTTCTCTAAATAAATCCTCCACACTAAGCTCAGCTCTCTCACTGCTGTAATTCCTTCCCTCTGCTTTCCTTCTGCTTCCCTTTGCTTTTTAAATCCTCCCTCCATCACGGAGGTTACCGGGGCAACGCAGGGCAGTAAGTAAGAGAAGCATGGCTAATGGAGCTGAAGAAGCGCTGATCTCACGCTCTACGCCTTAAGGCAATGGGGATGAGTGCAAAAGAAAAAAGAAAGAAAAAAAACGTGAGAAATGCTTCCCACTCACGCAGTAAACACGCCGCAGAGGAGGCGAAAATAGCCGCTTTAATTAATGACCCAGAAATCACCCACCCCAAAACCGGCATCAACGCCAGCGTCAACCTCGAGAGTTTGGCTTTTTTGGGGCCGAAAACACTCGCAGCAGGAAGCACGCCGGTGGAAATTCCTCGTCTCCTGGAAACGGATTCGTCTCAGATGCAGGAAAACAAATCACGCTGCACTTTTCAGAGACGGAAGATTGATTTCACATCAAGCCGCCAGACTCTGCGGCTCAAGGCGACTTATTAAAGACGAGATGTGGCAGAGAACGGACGCAAACGAACTGCTCACCTGGTCATTCACTACCCCCTCCAACCCACACACACACACACACACACACACACACACACACACACACACACACACACTATTACACACGAACACACACACATAGTGTTTGCAACTTAGCCTGTTGAAGCAGAGAAATGAGACAGCATGTCTGGATAAATATAGCACAAATGGGAACACTCTAAAAGCACACACACACACACACACACACACACAGTAATTCTCCTGAGAACTAAGACAAAGTGTTCTGTCTTAAGGCACTCAACTAGGTAGTTTCATTTTGTGTGTGTGTGTGTGTGTGTGTGTGTGTGTGTGTGTGTGTGTGTGGTTCGGAGACTGTGTGTGCACAGCGCTTGCTAAACCAATACATTTAAATTCCATAAAAAAGAAAAGCTTTATCAGTTCACATGGAGGGTCTGAAACAATAACGTATTTGAAAATGATTCAACAATTTCTGACCAATCAGAATCCAGCATTTAGCAGCTCTGTGTATCAGAGTATCAGCAAAATCATTTTATTAAATTGCTGAACATTTTGAAGTGGATGCTATAAGGACCCATTGTTTGTGAGCAGCATTAGCTTAAACTCAAATACATTAATAAACTAATGAAGCAGATGTTGTCTCAGGGGTAAAAGGGGTAAAACTGCAGTGATGTGTATAGGACCTTAGGGCTATTTAACAAATAATGTTTACATTCAGCGTTTTTTTGACAGATAAATGCTGATATCCTATCACTTCGTCACATTTCTAGAGGTTGGACAATGTCCTAGTGGTCAAAAATGCAATGGAAAGTGTTAATAGATATCCACTGGGACAGAACTCCTGCTGCCCCAGATTCGGAGAAGGAGCATTGAACAGAACAGATAATGACTGGGTTGCTATATTGTTTTTTTGTTGTTTTTTTTTAAATACTCTGCAATCACATAGGTTTTATTTTATGGTTCTTAAAATGGAATAAAAAAATTTCATGTGCAGAAATTTGTTAATGTTAGAAGACGTATCTTTCGCAAAAAATACGAAAGGAAAAAGTACTGTCAGTGCAGTCAGAATAGTTTCATATATAAACATTTCACGTTCGACAGGAGGCTCTGAACACACAACGAGACTAAAAAAACACCTGGACCATGTCATCTTTCATTCACACGAGGAAAAGATGGTCGAGGGTTCTAACATTCTTTGAAAATAGAAAAATATATACATTAGTGCAGTTAGTGTGAACTGTGTAATTGGCTGGAAGTTCAAGTTTGAATAGTGGATTGTGATTGGCCGGAAGTTCAGGATTGAAAAATGGATTGTGATTGGCTGGAAGTTCAGGTTTGAATAGTGGATTGTGATTGACTGGAAATTCAGGTTTGAATAGTGGATTGTGATTGACTGGAAGTTCAGGTTTGAATAGTGGATTGTGATTGGCTGGAAGTTCAGGTTTAAATAGTGAATTTTGATTGGCTGGAAGTTCAGGTTTAAATAGTGTATTTTGATTGGCTGGAAGTTCAGGTTTGAATAGTGTGCATTTGCATTTGTCTGTTGAATCAGTGTTCTAAAAGATCACCAGGAGTTAACTCCAACAGCTAAATCATTGGTAGAGATGCGGCACAATTGATTCTGTCTCTCCCTCTTTAATAACTATTTAAAATTGTGCACATGAATGTAATCTTCTGCTCCTACTATCTTCTGTGTGTGATTTGGAGCAGCAAAAAATGTAGATGTAAAGAGATGTAAATGTCAGTTTTGCTCTGTAAACATCGATAACAGTTTTAACTCCTCGATGCTGGGAACTGTCCATGGTACTGTATAAAGTGGTAATCCACAGCTAGATGTGAGGCCTTACGCCATTATTATGCTCTCCAGAGAACCTCTGGTCGTTTTTCACCTCCGAATCAAACACTAACATACTGTAACACTCACACCTACACCTGTATTCTTACTTATATAAACACCTTCTGCCCAATCAAAAACAAACCTTTATAAATACTCTTCAGATTAAAGTGGCATTTGAACAGCAAGATCATTGGGGTTTCTATACCGCTTATATATTCCAGTCTAGCTGTAATTTGAAATCTATTTTAACCAGTTTAGCTCGCTTACAACATACACACACTTAATGTGACAGAACAGATGGCATGCAAGAATCAAAAGAAGGAAATAACTTAATCCATCCATGACCTGTCAATCATTCTGCGACATAACAAGCTTAATTCTTCATGAATTGATCCGGCGTTTGAGTAATCATTTACAGTTGTGTGATTTTCCTCATTTAGAACAATATTCAGATTATGAAAGTTCACAGGGATTGAAAATACACAAGTATGATCTGTAAAAAAAAAAACTTGACTTTAACATGATTTGTGAAAATAACACTTAAGGATTTGAAAATAAATGAAAAAGCGAACACAAAACATTTTTTAATTCAGTCTGTGGTTCATCTGGTTCTTTGTGCTTCTTGCACGAGCGAGTTTAAAAAGCAGACATATTAGCGATGGTAAAGTTTTTCTGCTTGATAGTGATAGAAATAATAATACTAAAAAAATAAAAAAGATAAAGAGGTAATAAACCTGATGGAGAATAAAAACAGATTTGGCATCGAAGTTTTAGAGTTTTAGTTAAGGCACTTAAAGTACTTTAGG